>NC_092657.1:11849390-12037138 GCF_032118995.1 Asterias amurensis | reverse complement strand
GGTCCAAAGGTCAACGAAAGTTCACCAATATATCCATTTCTGTGTAAAGTACGTAACGCCCTTTCATATGATGTATAGATTGTCAAAATAGCTTATGTAATTTAGGTTATATGAACTAAGGAAATATTGACGACTGTAGAAAAAACTGTAAGGGGCATGTATTTTTTAACCGCCTTGAACGAAGACTATTTTTCATGAAGCTGTTTCGCGCTGTATGGATGATCACTGGAGCGTGACTCTGCTGCACCGCTAACACACTACACGTTGTGTGTATGCCTACGTGCAATGTTTATGCACATACCAATGGGATGTACGTTGTTCTTTACACGTGAATTTTGAAATTTTCAACCTCTCTTTTGAGCCGGAAGACAACATCAAAATGGGATTATGTCTATGGGGCGTTTACGAAGTTTTCAATGACGATTCCGATGATGTTTCGATTGTAAGAATCCCTCATGTAGATCAAAAGTTATGATTTTTTTGAATTAATAAACTTTGAATATTCATAACTCAAGAATTGATGACGTCATTATGACGTAACTCACACGGTTTCTTCTCCTTATAAATCGCTAACTATGTGTGAAGTTTCAAGTTCATACGAGTTTGAGATAGGCGCTTTTGTTAGCGGACAAGGGACGCTGAGAAAAAGAAGAAGAAGAACTAGACTTAAGTTTTTGTCATAACAAAAACAAGGTGTTCGGCTTCCGGCAGTACAAAAATACACCCTGGTGGACAATTATCAAAGGAAAAATCCTTGAAAATAGGCCTTTTCAAAGCATTTTACATGCACTTCCGGTTGAGAAAGGTCAAAAGGTCAAGAGAAGGTCACCAACATATCCATTTTTGTGAAGTACGTAAAGCCCTTTCATATGATGTGTAGATTGTTAAAATAGCTTTTGTGGTTGAGGAAATCGGAACTGATGAATAATCACGACTAGAGAATAGACTAACTAACCGGAAGGGAAATGTTTGTTAAAAACGCCTTGAAAATAGACTCTGTACGTAAAGCCCTTTCATATGATGTATAGACTGTCAAAATAGCTTTTGTGGTTGAGGACATAGGAACTTATAATAATGACGACTGGAGAAGAGACTAACTTAACGAAAGGGAAATGTTTATTGAAAACGCGTTGAAAACAGACTATAAACGAAGCTGATATAATAGTTTTAAAAAGAAGTTAACAAAAAAAAACCAAAAAAAAACCAACAACATCAACAACTGGTTTAGCGGGTTTCCATCCAAGCACTGACCGGGCCCGATGTTGTTTAACTTCACTGATCGGACGAGAACCGGTGTGATCAACGCAGTACGGTAGTAGTCAAAACAAAAAATGTATTTTTCTGACGATATATTGTTCACTAGCTAGTCCTGAGACCAATGACATAGGTAGACGCCGTCTCGGAATCATGTAAGCAGGCTGGCTTCTAGTCGCCAACACACTGTTCCGGAAGTGGCGAGATGTGGACATGGAGATCACCCTAGAACTAGACTTACCAGCCTGGACTATGTGGTTGTAGGTAGGAAGTGGAGGAACAGTGTCAACAACTGAAGCCTACAGCTCTTTCGGGTCCCTTAACCTGTACCCCATGTGCTATATAGTGACGATTACGATCTCTCAGATCTATACAAGCACTGTATGTCTGCAATCCACGATGCTGCAATGGCGTGTCTGAAGCAAGTCAAGATAAAGATAAAGAAGGAGGGCTGCAACGACCAAAGACTTCACGTTGCAAGGCAAAGGATGCTTGAGGCAAATCATTGTTACAATAGAGACAGAGATTCTCAGCTCCTACGGGATAAGTACAAGCTGGAGAAGCAGGAGCTGGACAGCGTCTACGCACCATCGAGAGAGGTAGAGAAAAAGAGAGAGGAGCAGGAGCAGAAGATAGAAGGGGTCGAGAACGTGCATGAAGCCCAGCAGTATGCAAGTAGTTGGAAGCTGATCAATGAAATATTTGGCAGATGTGGATCCCAAGCTGCCAAGCTCAAGCCCCAAAGCCCGGAGATGCTTCGGCATGCACACTTAAAGAAGCTGCTAGGGAACCCGCCCGTGATAGTGGATGAGCACACACAAATAGCCTAAGTGTTCAGTAAACCTGCCCATACTTGATAGTCCCTTCTCCTTAATAGAGTACCATGATGCCAAGTCAAGACGGAGAAAAGTTGTGGCGAGGACGGTGTAACACCCGAGTTACTTAAGTTCTGGCGCTCATTAACAAAGCCTACGAGGCGTACGGCACGTCAGACACCCGGAGGCTAAGCCCCAGCCACAGTACCCGCACCGGTAGCATTGCCTCACATTGACGAACCGTACGAGGCTATTGTGATTACTATATGTCTCCTGTATGTTCCAGAAGGCTGAGGCGCGGATGAGTGCCGATACGCGTATAGGCGGTATATTTCAATCAAAAATGACCTACTTTTCTCGACCGCTCGATTGGTAAGGAACCAGTTCCGCCACAGTAAGTAAAGTTATACGATCGTTATCACACGTTCACACACGTTACATGTTAGTTAATCATAAGTCGACTTACGTGGAGATAATGTCTAGCGTATCCAAAACGTATTTCTAACCTATGAGTAACGTGCTATGAACCTATGTCGACTGATTTGACGTGTTCCGGACGACCACATAATTTACTGAACGTGTTTTTACCTTTCAACTACCATTGGCGTATTGGCAACGTTTATGTGAATCGGTATATACAAATTGGGTTCGCAGGAGGATGCTATGATGTCAAGTGAAGTTATTATTTCAATCGTTGAGAGACACCCTCTTTGTTGGAGTACCATGACGCCAAGTCAAGTATCAAGACGGGAAAAAGTTGTTGCTTTAAGGGCTAGGAATGACCGGGATTTGGGGGGAAGTATTGAGCCACTTTCCACCATTAAATGCCCCATATGGTCCGCATCTCCTAGTCAAACTCCTACTGCCTGGCTTCGTGCGCCAATCCCTGTTTCTAATCGAAGGCAGAGGTGTGAAGGCGAGTTTCTGGCGCCTCAAATCCAGATTGCTCCGGACAGGTGAAGCTCGTTAGCCATGGGAGGCAATCCACCTAGGAGAAGGCACTCTGACTCCAAACCCGGGCAGGAGGGGCTCGTTAGCCATGGGAAGGCAGCTGTCCTAGGAGATGGAAAACTTCGACTTCAAACCAACCGTCTTGGGAGAGGAGTTGCGACCACCAAAGTACTACCTCCGCTTTAGAAAAGCCTGAACATGAATTATAATCCAATGATGAATCGTATACTTCCAGCGGCCGGAGTCCGCAGGAACTTAGCTGAGGGGATTCGAGCACGCTCGCCCTGTGAGCATGATGACGACGTTCATTTAAACCCCAATGTATCATCTTTGGGGAGGGGGCGGCTGATGGGTGCCAAAGAACCAACGCGCTACTTAGATGTAAGAAGAGTACGTCTATTGTCACCATGAATGTTCGTACAATCAGATAGGATAGGAGTGCCAAGGAACTAGTGGATAGGATGAGGAAGTACAGAGTGGCTGTGTGTGGGATCCAGGAACATAGGATGGTGCACACTGGTGACATGAGGGAAACTGTGGTAACCAAGATGATCGAGGATTACTACCTTGTTACGACATCGGCTTGGGGAAACGAAGCCCAGTCAGCAACTGGTGGTGTTGGACTCATGCTCAACAGGGACGCACAGAAGACGCTTATCAGTGTTACCCGGTCATCTGATAGGGTAATTACTGCCTCATTCAAGGGAAACCCAGTTCTAACAACCATAGTGGCTTATGCGCCAACCCTTCAAGCACAGGAAGATGAAAAGGTAGCATTTTATGCTTTGAGACAAGCAGTTGAGGCTGTTGAGGCAGTTGAGGCTGTCCCTTAGCATCACTTTCTTGCCATCCTTGGTGACTTCAATGCCCGTCTGTGACTGGGGGATGCTCCTTTCACCTACCATCAGATTGTCAATGACAATGGTAAGCATCTGATAGAGCTGATTGAGGACTACTCTCTTCTCGCCAATAACACCCAGTTTGAAAAGCGTAAGGGAAGGCTCTGGACATGGTTGTCTATATCAAGTTCAAAGGCCCAGATTGACTTCATCCTTACCAGGCGTAAATGGAGGAACAGCGTACTTGACTCTTGTGCCCACAATACGTTCTCTACAGTTGGTTCAGACCATAGAGCTGTGGTGACAAAGGTGCGCCTAAGCCTCAGATCTCCGGGGGAAACTCAGAGGAGACAGTAATCTACAGGAAAGGTACGCCATTGAAGTCCACAATCGGTTCCAGGCACTGACAGATGATGAGGAATCTGCAACCTGCCGCTACGGGAAATTCATTGAAGCAAATAAGGAGGCTGCAGAGATCCGCATGGTAAATGTACCTAAAGTGAAAAAGAGGGCAAAAGCCTCAAGGGATCCTCGTGTCGTCATAGCAAGAGAGGAGATGCAAGTGGCCTATAACTCACTAGTAGCAGATTACAGCTGCAACAAACAAGAATAATATGCTAGCAAGAAAGAGGCTCTAGCTGAAACTTAGGACCTTATAGAGGAGGAGGTACTATTCCAGAAAACCAGTGAAGTGGAACAGCCTCACGTTAACCAAAAACATGCATTGAGCTGGAAACTGATCACTGGTAAAAATACATCAAAGCCCTCTCAGATCAAGGGAGATACAGATGAGCAACGGGAAGACGCATGGTATCGTCACTTCAGAAACCTTCTTGGAGACGCACCAGCAGTGCTTGAAGCTCAGGAGGAGGTAGAACAAGTGTTCATTGATCTTGATATAGAGGATAGTCCCTTCAGCCAGGAAGAGTATGCCAAAGCACTGAGTAGTCTCAAGAGTAGAAAGGCCTGCGGGGAGGATGGTGTTGTTTCAGAAGTCCTAAAGCATGTCCCCATCAACGACATTACGCTTGATTTCATCAACTGTGCATATGAGAAGGGAGAAGCACCAGATCAGTGGAGCACCATCAATATCATCCCGGTTCCGAAGTCTGGTGACCTCACTTGCACGGACAACTACCGAGGAATAAGTCTCCCCTCTTTTGTCTCCAAAACCTTTAACCGCATGTTACTTAAAGGAACACATTGCCTTGGATCGGTCGAGTTGGTCTTTGGAAAGCGTTTGCAACCGTTTTTTATAAAATACATATGGGTAGAAAGATATTGTAAAAGTAGAATACAATGATCCACACAAACATGCCTCAAAATTGCGTGGTTTTCCCTTTACCTCGTCGACTAACACGTCGGCCATTTATGGGGGTCAAAATTTTGACTCCCATAAATGGCCGAACGTGTTAGTTCGCACAGTAGAAGGAAAACCACGCAATTTCGAGGCAAACTTGTGTAGATCATTGTATTCTACTTTTAAAACATCTTTCCAACCATATGCATTATATAAAAAACGGTTACAAACGCTTTTGTTTTGACCAACTCGTCCGATCCAAGGCAACGTGTTCCTTTAACCGGATACGGCCAGTGCTAGACCCGCTCTTAAGGAAAGAGCAGAATGGGTTCCGGCAAGAGAGGTCAACGGTGGGGCACATCATTGCGCTGAGGAGAATCATTGAAGGCACAAACATCTTCCTGCAGTCATCACCTTTATCGACTTTCGTAAGGCGTTTGACACAATCCACCGGGACAAGATGATGAACATCCTCATTGCCTATGGGATCCCAAACAGGCTAGTTGAAAGTGATCGGGTCAACATACGCAAACACCAGAGCAAAGGTCACTTCACCAGATGGGGTCACCGATTTATTCGACATCCGAGCTGGAGTACTCCAGGGTGACACCTTGGCCCCCTTCATCTTCATCATTGTCCTTGACCATGCCCTGGGAAAGGCAATTGGCGGTAGAGAAGAAGACTGGGTTTTACCTTAGTTCCCCGCAAGAGTCGACGTGTGCCTCCTGTGACATCACTGACCTGCATTTTGCGGATGATATCGCATTGGTGTCAAAAACGATTAAGCAAGCCCAGGACATGTAACTGTCAGTCGAGGAGGAGTGCCTGAAAGTTGGCCTACTGAACACAAAAAAAAAACCAAGGTGATAGCTTACAACATCCGTGACCCCCTGTTCACACGAGGGACGGCACAAATCTTCGTTTTGAATCTGACTTCAAATACCTTGGATCCTGGACCAACTCCTTCATGCTTCACAGCATGAAAAAGGTGTGGTCATCAACGCTGAGTGCCCGGCTGAAAAGATCACTATTTGTCGCAACAGTGGAGTCAGTGCTACTATACGGAGCTGAGACCAGGACCCTCACCACCAGTATGGAGAAGTCCTTGGATGGTTGCTAAACCAGGATGCTGCGTATGGCCCTAAACATTCCCTGGCTGGACCACATGAGAAACTCCAACCTGTATGCTGGCTGGCCAAATGCCGTGATCGCCGCCTCAAGCTCGCTGGGCACTGTGTCCGCCACTCGGAGCTTGCCGCTTGCCCAACCATCCTCTGGGAGCCCACACAAGGCAAGGCCTCGCGTGGGAGAAGATGTCTCTCCTTTGTAGACATACCAAAACGAGACACCGGCTTGACCAGCGCTGAGGAACTTCGCTCTTGCATGCTGGACCTGAACATCTGGAGAAAAATCACTGGGCAGGCTCGAGCTTCTGGATGGCGCTCGACATGATGATAACATGCGATCGTCGACAATACGCTGCCGCGCGCTATGCAGTAGTTAGACTATCGTATGACATACGTTGTGAACGCCTGCAACACGCTGAGCATTCGTTATGGCAACGTAACATGTAAGTTACTAGTACAGTATGCATATGTCCAACTCGTTATGAATTAGCTTTGTACGCGCTTTAAGTCCCTGTCACGCCATGGCGTATCGCCTGAACGTAAGCCAACGTATGCGAAATTTCGAAAATACGTTGGTGTACGCTGATATAAGTTTTGGGTAAGTTGGGGATACGTCGTTTACGTTAAGAACACGCTGGGATACGCTGTTAAAACTGTGTACACGTCGAGCCCATGAAATATTTTTGAGCATATTCAAAAAATTTCGGCGTACTGAACGTGTGCTTCATACATTCTGCATAAGTTCCCCGTAAGTTCATGGTACGTTAGACATACGTTGACATACATTAATATACGCTGGGATACATTATAGGAACATAACTCGTACATTGGTATACGTTGATGTATGTCGGCTACCGAGAAACGTACAGCCAACGTAGTGATAACGTACATATTGTGTTCTACAGTACAGGTAGCGTATGTGCCGTACAGCCAGCGAGCATTCAGCGTTTTATGAACTTATTGGGGAGGGGGGGGTTCAGTATAGTGGGTCCCTTGTGTAACTCATCCTCATTTCTTTTTTAAAGTTTGCCCCTTTTCCGAGGCAAAAAAACAAATGTGTTCCCCTTTTTTTCGCATTAAAAATTTAAAAACCTAACAACATCAAAATTCTTCAATATACTAAAAAAAATCCTTTATAATCACCGAAGTAACGGAAAACAGTCAGGATCACGGCAAACGTGAAGGGTTCACCAAAAAGGAGTTGTATTCATGTCACACTTTGCGAAGGTTTTTATTTAAAATGTGCATACAGTTTAACACATTTCATAAGTCTTCATTTAGAAAAAAACATCTCAAGATAATCCTCCTTCATTTTAATTTTTGTTGTTGAAACATTTCCCACCAAACGGAGTGGTTAACTGCACGCTAATTTTCTCGTGAATTCTGAAAGGGTTTGAAAACGCTTTTCTGGTCACGATTTTGCAAAGAACTCTGCGCGTCAGCTTCATTATCTCGAAATTGCGCACTGACTGCTATGTATACCCCGTAAGTTCATGGTACGATAGACATACGTTGACATACGTTGATATACGCTGGCATACATTATAAGAACGTTACTCGTAGGTTGGTATACGTTGATGTACGTCGGCTACCAGCGAGCATTCGGCGTTTTATGAACTTATGGGAGGAGGGGTTCAGTATAGTGGGTCCCTTGAGTAACTCAACCTCATTTCTTTTTTTCAAGTTTCCTTTTCCGACGCAAAATAAAATGTGTTCCCCGTTTTCCCGTGTTAAAAATTTCAAAACCTAACAACTGCACTTCTTTAATATACTAAAAATGTCCTCACCGAAGTAACGGGAAACAGTCAGGGTCACGGCAAACGTGAAGGGTTCACCAAAATAAGTTGTATTCATGTCACACTTTGCGAAGGTTTTTATTTAAAATGTGCATACAGTTCAATACATTTGACATAAATAAATCTTCATTTAGAAAAAAAATCTCAAGATAATCCTCCTTCATTTTAATTTTTGTCGTTAAAACATTTCCCACGAAACGGAGCGGTTTACTGACACGCTTATTAACACTCGCATTTTCTCGTAAATTCTGAAAATGTTTGATAACGCTTTTCTGACCACGATTTTGAAGAGACTCTGCACGTCAGCTTCATTATCTCGAAATCGCGCACTGACTGCTATGTATCTCGTTATCACAACGTAGGCTACATCAACGTATACCAACCTACGAGTAACGTTCATATAACGTATGTCAGCGTATGTCAACGTATATATATTTTTTGTAATGGGAAAAATATTATCGATTCAAATATTTTGCGTAGGGAAGTCGGTTAAATTAGTTTTCAAGCAACAGTGTTCGTTGCATTTTAGTTTGTAGGCCTACCACCTTAATCTGTACCTCTTAACCGTCATAATATTGACCTTGGCTCAAGTTACTTTCTGGCGTTATTCTCGAGCCTCAAAGTGTGACGTCAGCATGTTCAGCCTAGTTATGTGCAATAACAAAAATGACTGATTGGCTGTTGGTCTGACTCGATCCGATCCACCACGCGGTGCTTGAGCTAGTTAAAGCTTCGTCCCGATGTGTTCAATTACTAACATGTGCATGTAAAGAGTGTTTAATGGTCCGATATACTGGGTTTATTAGCGTCAGTTGCCAATATGTCTGGCCCCTCACCCCGCCATTGTATGTCACCACTAGTCTACCCAGTGGACCAGTCTATCGTATACCTAGACTGGTTTCCTGTCTTAGACTTTGTACTGGTATACAGAACCATTGGGAATTTGCTAACAACAATCATGTATTACTGTACATATCCATATAGTGATGTTTATGTTTGATACCAGTTAATCTGTGGCGTAATTCACGAACCTCGAAGTTTGACGCCATATGTTCGAGTTAACATAGCCTTGCTTAAGGCAGTACAATTACTCACTCCGAAAAAAGGACCGCCGCTGTGTAAAAACCAACTCGTATACACTGTGCGTAAAATGTGTGTAACCACATCACACGACACGATGCCCCCGTACACTGTCCGCATGCGTCGGTGGCCTCCGCATGCGGGTTAGTGGTACGAGTGCGGTGACTTATGCACAGTAGCGGCACGGTGTGCGTTGAGCGATGTGACGGTGTATGTGGTTGGGTCGTGCGGTGTGAATACACACAGTAAGCACAGTGTATACGGCTGGGTTTACAGCGGCGACGTTTCTGACTGAATAATGCGACTGCCTTGAGCAAAGCTGGGGTTTACATTGTTTACTCCATCGTGGTACGAAATCATTTATAGTCTTATAGAGACTCTTGTAGTAAATTACAAGAATCGTGGTAAGAATTTTGTTGTAAAGATACGTAGGCTTCAAATTCACGTGGAGTTATCGTACTTTCCATGAATGGTGCCGTTTGATAACAATTTAATTCAGGTCAAGGAATGATGAGTCATTATGGAACAATAGGTGACTCTCATTAACAGGTACGGGAAATTTGTATGGTGATTGTAGTTGTATAGAATGACGGCTTTTACCTGGAATGAAATGAACGAACCGATTAATTCCAAAGTCATTAGTCTTGACAGTATCACGCTATGACACAAATTTACACTGAAGCTAAATTATTTTGTATCCATTTAAACCCCAGAGTAAACCCAATTTACACTATACACAATCGCATGGTACTTTTTAGTATTTTTTTCACATAGTTCTCACACATTTAAAAATTGTTTCACTTCTTATTAAACAAGCAACTGTTAGTCCGGTGACAACGTGTACTTTGTAGATTATTTGAAACTGGTTTGCAAGATTACACGATGATTCCCGGGGCTGTTCTACCCAAGGATGTAAAGTTTGGACATAAAAAAAAAACCATTTATTTCGAAAGGCATGTGTATGGTTGTATAGTGGTCTTGTAGTAGGATTTTATTATCCCTTAAGGTCTATTTTAGCACTTATTTTCCATTCTTTAATTAATATTGTTTCCCCGGAGTTTTGGTGTATGTCTCTGTTTACATTATTATTATAGCCACAGCTGGTCTGTTTGTACAATCTCTCTGCATTTTAAAATAATGTGCATACTGCTGTTGGGTATTGAATGTTGGCGAGAGAATGTTGAAAAACCGATTACAAATTTTGCATTGCATCGATGCCAAAATAAAAAAAAATGAATAAAACGCTCACTGAGCGATAAACTCCAAACGCCAAGTTGGAATATTTTTAATATGACATTTCAGACAGGAATATTTCAAGGGATGTTTTTTAGTCTCATCATCAACAGACCGTGTAAGTTTTATGTAAATATGTGATCTTAACGATTTTTGTTTCTTACCAATTCTGCAACGTTCCTTTAAACATTACGTTTTTTTCCCGAAATGACACAGTGTCTTCTGTGTGTTAGTCTTTGCCCCATCCATTTCATTTAGGTAGAATTGAATCAAGTCCGTAAATGTTGCAAGGTTTCTTTCACCGCTTGCTGCTTTTTTCATAGTCGGGTTCCCAGACCCCAAAATTTCCGACTAGGCTCTGTCAAATTTAGGGTCCGGTATCACCAAAAATCACTTGACCAAAAAGGAGTAATTCCTCCTTTTTCGAGGTTATCCGAAATGTTCCGAACGTGTTGTCGTCAACATTCGGACAGTATCGTTGATGGTCGGACAGTTCCGGTTGATTTTGTTTTTATGTATGTTTTTTCTTTGGCGTTTTGACCACATGCCACACAGCACTCTTGCCGTTCAGCATTTGTTTAAGTTGATTTTTGTTGCACTATTTTTTAAGCAATTATGTAGGTCTCCTAGTGATTCAAATAGAGAATTCACCTGCTGCAATCTACCTCCATGCTGCAGAAAATAGCTTCAGATCAGAGGTGCAGACATGGTTTCCCTGGAGATGACCTCCGACCCTGAAGAATTGTGTCATGCTCTATTTTGTAACCGTGGCTGATACCTGACGGAAGATTTTAACAAGAGGCGTCAAGGAATCTTTGGTAAGGGAACCAGACTACTTTTGTTTAAACGTTCTCACTGTAGTTGCGGGGACGGTACACACATCACCGGACCCAATATGTGAATCGCTCCCGTTTAACGCCCTGAATAATAGTACCGAGCTGTGTAGACTTGCATTGTATATGCTATCGAAATTGGACGGAGAAGTTTGAATGGGAACAAGCTACTTCAGTCGTGAGAGCATGACTAAGCCATTCGCTACCTACGACCGTTGCATGAATGTACTATCGCACTGCGACTGTTGCATGCACGGCAAGCTGTGTGTTTTGGAGATACATGGCGCTGTATAAAGGCAACGCTGACAGAAAAATTACACTCTCTAACTACTTATCCTCAAGTCCTTGTATTTGACATATAACCTACATTTTGCTATGGGACCAGTCTAGTTAACACTTAGACTGGTTCCCTGTCATGTTCTGCGAGGATAAATACAGGTAATGGTCTTATAGAACCAGTGGCATCATGGATACAATGTTAGTATTGCTGCACATATACATTATTTCAATGTTATTAAAAGGCAGTGGACAAAATAATTATTATCATTAAACCCTTCTTGATTACAAGTAATGGGGAGAGGTTGACAGTATAACACATTGTGAGAAACATCTCCCTCTGAAGGGAAGCAGTTTTCGAGGAAGAAGTAGATTTCCACGAATTTGATTTCGAGACTTCAGATTTAGAATTTTAGGTCTCGAAATCAAGCACCTGAAAGCACACCATTTCGTGTGACCATGGTGCAACAAGGGTGTTTTTTTTTTCTTTCATTAATATATCTCGCAACTTCGACGACCGATTGAGCTCAAATTTTTACAGGTTTGTTATTTTATGCATACGTTGAGATACACCAACTGTAACAACTGGTCTTTGACAATTACCAAGAGTATCCACTGCCTTTAATATTATGTATATGTGTACTTATAATTTGATTGAGAAATGTTTGTGAGATCAACAGTACCACGTAGGCTCAATGTCAATTTATGGCGTAATTCACGAGCCTAGAAGTATGACGTCAGATGTTCATATTGCTTACTCCATCATGTTCTGGATACCTTCATGGTCTGATTCTACGTTTTTCCTCATCACTATATGTGGAGTTTGGCGAAATTATACGAACTTTTCGAGATTCTTGCAGAACGCAACTAGAATGGTGGTTCAAATTTCAAAAGATACATAGGCTTGATATTTTACGTAAATATTGATGCCGTTGGATAACACATTAACTCAAGGACCAGAAGTAATAAGTCATAAAGAACAATATGTGCCCGTCGTTAACAGGTACTGGCAATTTTAATGGTGATTATACTGGTATAGGATTGACTAAAAATAGTTTATGACTGTTTTTTTTTTTACCTGGAATTGAATAAAGGGACCGATTAGTTCTTGAGTCATTAGTCTTGACAGTATCACGCTATGACACAAATTTACATTGAAGCCAATTTCTGATGTCGCTATGAACTCAAGAGCAAACCAAATTAAAGGCAGTGGACACTATTGGTAATTACTCAAAATAATTATTAGCATAAAACATTTCTTGGTGACGAGTAATGGGGAGATGTTGATGGTATAAAACTTTGTGAGAAACAGCTCCCTCTGAAGTGCCATAGTTTTCGACAAAGAAGTAATTTTCCACGAATTTGATTTCAAGACCTCAAGTTTAGAACTTCAGGTCTCCAAATCAACCAACTAAACGCACAGAACTTCATGTGACAAGGGTGTTTTTTCTTTCATTATTATCTCGCAAGTTCGATGACCGATAAAGCTCAAATTTTCACAGGTTTGTTACTTTGTGCATATGTTGAGATACACCAACTGTGAAGGCTAGTCTTTGACAATTACCAATAGTGTCCACTGGCTTTAACACTATGCACGATTTCTCGCATGGTATTGTTAAGTGCTATTTCGCAAATTGGCTTCTCACATTTTACACAAAATTTGACATGCATTTCACAAAATAATTCCCTTTTAAAACTCTCGAACAAGTCACCACTGGAAAAAAACAAATCCACTGGACCTGCTATTTCAGTGTATCTTATACTGGGGCATTTGTCAACACCCCAAAGTGGAATCGCAGACTTTAGTGCAAAATTTAGTCCGGGGTTAGGGAAAAAAAAACTAGATAGTCAGTAAGTGCGTGTCTTGGTGGTTGCTGTCACTTTACAGTTTGTGTATGGTAAAAAGAAATTACTTTTGTTTCTTCCAAAACTAAATAAATACCATACACATCTACTCAGCATTCTTGTAGCGACTATAGAAAATTGGAAAAGGCAAACAAAAGTAATTTTTTTATATATTTCTGAACTAAATTATTATATGCACAAAATCACATCGTGAGTGCACTTACTGAGCCACGATTGCACGTTGACAAACTATAGGGGCAGCGCTTTGCGTGGATTTATTAACATGTGAACTGTTTACAGACACTGGACACTATAGGTAATTGTCAAAGACTAGCCTTCACAGTTGGTGTTGTCTCAAAATATGCTTAAACAAACAAACCTGTAAAAAAACCTGCTCAATCGGTCGTCTAAGTTGCGAGATAATAGTTAAAGAAAAAGAAAAAAAAACACCCTTGTCACTCGAAGTTGTGCGTTTTTAGATGCTTGATTTCGAGACCTCAAATTCTTAACTTGAGGTCTCGAAATCAAATTCATGGAAAATTACTTCTTTCCCGAAAACTACGTTACCTCAGAGGGAGCCGTTTTTAACAATGTGTTAAATTATCAACAGCTCCCCATTATTCGTTACCAAGTGGGGTTTTATGCTAATAATTATTTTGGGTAATGTGTACGTAAAAATGGCTACAAAAAGAAGAAAGTAACAAAAACATGACAAGTTTTCCCTTCATGAATGTCCAAAATTACTGGTACGAAAAAACAACCATTAGACAGCATGGTTTTCCTGCACGGTGATTGGCTGACGATGACGTCATCGATTATATCGATTTATATCGCAGCCTGCTCTTTTTCGTGGGTATTGTGCCCTAATCTAGACAATAGCAAAAGAGCCTGTCTAGCATGAGCTGACCCCCATTCAGTTTATTCAGCTCACGTAATATGTTTTCCAATTAGTTGTCAACCGGTTATTATTAAACCCAACCCTATCTCCTGAGTTTGGCAAACAGATATTACAATTTCGAGACTCTTGCAGAAAATTTCTAAAATAGTGATTCAATTTTATTTCCAAAGATATGCAAGCTTGATATTAACGTAGAGTGATCGTACTTTTCAATTATGTTGCCGGTGGATAACAAATTAATTCAGGTCCAGAAGTGCCGAGTCATTATGGAACAATAGGTGTCTCTCGTTAACAGGTACGGGCAATTTTAATGGTGATTGTTTTCTTTCATTGAATTGAACCGTCTATGACGGCTTTTTATCTGGAATTAAATGAACGAACCGAGTAAATGCAAGCACATTAGTCTTGACAGTGTCACGCTATGGCACGAACTTACATTGAATCTCAAATAGTATTATTTCATTGAAGAACCAAAATTAAACCATATTAAAGGGACTGGACACTATTGGTATTTACTCAAAATAATTGTTAGCATAAAAATATACTTGGTAACAAGCAACGGAGAGCTGTTGGTATTATAAAACA
Source organism: Asterias amurensis (assembly GCF_032118995.1). Classification (NCBI taxonomy): domain Eukaryota; kingdom Metazoa; phylum Echinodermata; class Asteroidea; order Forcipulatida; family Asteriidae; genus Asterias; species Asterias amurensis. The sequence goes on along the minus strand of NC_092657.1, from coordinate 12,022,306 downwards.
TTGTGAGAAGCGGTTCCCTCTGAAGTAACGTTAGTTTTCGAGAAAGAAGTTATTTCCACTAAAATAAATGAAGTTGATTACGAGGGTGTTTATTTCTTTCATTATTACCTCGTAATTTCGACGATCTACTGAGTTATTTTATGCACATGTTGAGATACACTAAGTGAGAAGACTGTACCTTGAAAAATACCGATAGTGTCCAGTGTCTTTAAATATAAATATGTAACAATACAAACAGATAGATCTCTGAACTTTGCTTCCAAATAAATAGTGTTTGGGCCATGCTCCCTACCAAATCTAGCGAAGTACCTGTAGAGCAAAATTTAGAATCATTGGATGAGTGCAACAGTCAAAGCTATAATCCCAACACAATGGACAGCAATCCGATTATAGCCCCTTTGTTCGGACTCCGGACGACCGGACAAGCTCAGCGCACTGAGGCGTTTGAAGAACCTATCCCCCAATTGTCTCACAACTGCTGCTGAATTGATAATCGTGTCACGGTTGCCGAACCGGTCTTAAATGGACCGTGCGCCTTGCAACTAGAGGAATCTTGAACAAATAACTTCCATTTCTAAGTAGGTCATGGATTTACATTTAATTTCGGCAAGATGGCTACTTGGTTGGAATTCTTAGATGTTGGGCATTTTATGACAGTACAACACACCCCATCCCCTTGAAGCACAAATACTTAATAACATTCTGTTTTCCCCCATTTCAGACCAGATGAGATAAGAAACCCAGCTGTTTATTTTGTCTTTAATGTAGACATACTATTCATTACGTTTCTCGCGGTAAATAAAAGTTGGGGATCGAAATTAATGTCTTGGCCGAAAACATACTAGACGGTAGAAGATGGCGTGTGGCTGAACAACAACTACAAGTAAAGATCAATTACATAAACTAACTCTTGCCATACTACACTACAACGTTACACTTATAGTAAAGCAGCTTCCAATTGAGGGACAAATCTACCACCTACATTGTACTTATGATGCTAGTCCTCGTGTTATAACGAAACGCAAGACAACGGGCCAAGGAACCCCTTGCCTTGGATCGGACGAGTCGGTCTATAACTGAGCGTTTATAACCGTTTTTTTACAAAATGCATATGGTTGGAAAAATGTTTTAAAAGTAAAATACAATTATCCGCACAAGTTTGCCTCGAAATTGCGTGGTTTCCTTTTACTGTGCGAACTAACACGGTCGGCCATTTATGGGAGTCAAAAATTTGACTCCCAAAAATGGACGACCGTGTTAGTCGACGAGGTAAAAGGAAAACCGTGCAATTTCGAGGCATGTTTTTGTGGATCATTGTATTCTACTTTTACAACATCTTTCTACCCATATGCATTTTATAAAAAAAACATGTACAAACGCTTTTCAAACACCAACTCGTCAGATCCAAGGCAACGTGTTCCTTTAACACCGTACTGATTGAGCGAGGCTTGTCCGGCTCGACCCGGTAGCCGTACACCGTCCGGCAGCGCATTCATACCCCTTACACCATATAGAGGACCAGATTTAGACTATTGAGTCACACTAATTCCAAAAGTTTGTTTTATTGTTGATTCTTGTTTATTGGGTGGTTAATGATGACATATCCAAAATTGGACAAGGGTTTCAAGCCAAAAGTGACCTAATTTGCATATTTAAATCATGTGGTAATTAGCAATATTTAAGGTCAATTATCTTTACAACTATTCATTTTATGGACAAGGTTAGTGTTAGAGGTGAATAGAAACCTGACCTTGAGAATCTAATAAACATATGTGTTTACTCGATTGACCCTTTCCAAATAACTAGGTCAAATATCAAGGGGGTTAAACATGCAGTTAATTGGTTTTCTTCACTCAAATGCATTGTACGTGGTACCATGACAGTGTAATGAATAGTTAGTGAATCATTTTGGTTGAATAATTCCACCCAAGGTCAAAGGTCAACATGTCAGTAAAAAGATACTCCCTAAACAGCACAGCTTGTTTCAAAGCGTTATATCATCCGCATATGCAGACTGAAGTGTATCAGAAAATTTGCCAAAGTACTTTCAGTTTATGTTTGGTTTGTCATGGAACTCAGCAAGTTGTAAGAGAGAAGACTTTGTCTCTCCTATGAAGCTAGCCTACATAAGGATGTCAATCAATACCGGGGCTATATAGCTTCTCTAATAACCTCCAAGGTAGTTTGTAAGTACATGTATAGCATAATAACCATTGACGGCAGAGAGGACCTATGCTAGTAAATACGGTCACCTATTATTCTCAGTGGGAAAGTGTAAGGTGGATGGTGCTCTACATGGATACAATTCTTGTGAAGAAGATAACCACACAACAACAGTATAGTTAACAGTGCTCTAAGGAAGTTAAATGAGGCATCAACAAGTGAGGCACATGTTGGGAGGGACGGGGGGGGGCAACACCCACAAAGCTACCAGCTGGAGAGGTAACAACGAGGAGGCAACAACAGCCGGGGGCAACAACAACAGGGAGGCAACAATAGGGAGGCAACGAGTCTTATAGAGACTCTTGTAGTAAATTACAAGAATCGTGGTAAGAATTTGTTTGTAAAGATACGTAGGCTTCAAATTCACGTGGAGTTATCGTACATTCCATGAATGGTGCCGTTTGATAACAATTTAATTCAGGTCAAGGAATGATGAGTCATTAGGGAACAATAGGTGCCTCTCATTAACAGGTACGGGCATTTTTTATGGTGATTGTAGTTGTATAGAATGACGGCTTTTACCTGGAATGAAATGAACGAACCGATTAATTCCAAAGTCATTAGTCTTAACAGTATCACGCTATGACACAAATTTACACTGAAGCTAAATTATTTTGTATCCATTGAAACCCCAGAGTAAACCCAATTTACACTATACACGATCGTATGGTACTTTTTAGTATTTTTTTCACATAGTTCTCACACATTTAAAAATTGTTTCACTTCTTATTAAACAAGCAACTGTTTGTCCGGTGACAACGTGTACTTTGTAGATTATTTGAAACTGGTTTGCAAGATTACACGATGATTCCCGGGGCTGTTCTACCCAAGGATGTAAAGTTTGGACATAAAAAAAAAACATTTATTTCGAAAGGCATGTGTATGATTGTATAGTGTTCTTGTAGTAGGATTTTATTATCCCTTAAGTTCTATTTTAGCACTTATTTTCCAATCTTTAATTAATATTGTTTCCCCGGAGTTTTGGTGCATGTCTCTGTTTACATTATTATTATAGCCACAGCTTGTCTGTTTGTACGATCTCTCTGCATTTTAAAATAATGTGCATACTGCTGTTGGGTATTGAATGTTGGCGAGAGAATGTTGAAAAACCGATTAAAAATTTTGCATTGCATCGATGCCAAAATAAAAAAATGAATAAAACGCTCACTGAGCGATAAGCTCCAAACGCGAAGTTTGACTATTTCTTATACTTCTCACCAAATATGACATTTCAGACAGGAATATTTCAAGGGATGTTTTCTAGTCTCATCATCAACAGACCGTGTAAGTTTTATGTAAATATGTGATCTTAACGATTTTTGTTTCTTACCAATTCTGCAACGTTCCTTAAACATTACGTTTTTTTCCCGAAATGACACAGTGTCTTCTGCGTGTTAGTCTTTGCCCCATCCATTTCATTTAGGTAGAATTGAATCAAGTCGGTAAATGTTGCAAGGTTTCTTTCACCGCTAGCTGCTTTTTTCATAGTCTGGTTCCCAGACCCCAAAATTTTCGACTAGGCTCTGTCAATTTTAGGGTCCGGTATCACCAAAAATCACGTGACCAAAAAGGAGTAATTCCTCCTTTTTCGAGGTTATCCGAAATGTTCCGAAAGTATTGTCGTCAACATTCGGACAGTATCGTTGATATTCGGACAGTTCCGGTTGAATTTGTTGTTATGTATGTTTTTTCTTTGGCGTTTTGACCACATGCCACACAGCACTCTTGCCGTTCAGCATTTGTTTAAGTTGATTTTTGTTGCACTATCTTTTAAGCAATTACGTAGGTCTCCTAGTGATTCAAATAAAGAATTCACCTGCTGCAATCTACCTCCATGCTGCAGAAAATAGCTTCAGATCAGAGGTGCAGACATGGTTTCCCTGGAGATGACCCCGACCCTGAAGAATTGCGTTATGCTCTATTTTTCAACCGTGGCTGATACCTGACGGAAGATTTTAACAAGAGGCGTCAAGGAATCTTTAGTAAGGGAACCAGACTACATTTGTTCAAACGTTCTCACTGTAGTTGCGGGGACGGTACACACATCACCGGACCCAATATGTGAATCGTTCCCAATTAACGCCCTGAATAATAGTAGTACCGAGCTGCGTAGACTTGCATTGTACTTGCTATCGAAATTGGACGGAGAAGTTTGAATGGGAACAGGCTACTCCAGTCGTGAGAGCATGAATAAGCCATTCGCTACCTACGACCGTTGCATGAATGTACTATCGCATTGCGACTGTTGCATGCACGGCAAGCTGTGTGTTTTGGAGATGCATGGCGCTGTATAAAGGCAACGCTGACAGAAAAAATACACTCTCTAACGACTTGTCCTCAAGTCCTTGAATATGACATATAGCCTAACTTTTGCTAGAGACCAGTCTTGTTAACACCTAGACTGGTCCCCTGTCATTTTCTGTGAGCATAAATACAGGTACTGGTCTTATAGAACCAGTGACATCATGGATACAATGTTAGTATTGCTGCACATATACATTATTTCAATGTTATTAAAAGGCAGTGGACACTATTGGTAATTACTCAAAATAATTATTATCATAAAACCTTTCTTGATTACAAGTAATGGGGAGAGGTTGACAGTATAAAACATTGTGAGAAATATCTCCATCTGAAAGGAAACAGTTTTCGAGGAAGAAGTAATTTTCCACGAATTTGATTTCAAGACTTCAGATTTAGAATTTGAGGGCTCGAAATCAAGCACCTGAAAGCACACAATTTCGTGTGACCATGGTGCAACAAGGTTTTTTTTTCTTTTTTTCTTTCATTAATATATCTCGCAACTTCGACGACCGATTGAGCTCAATTTTGTACAGGTTTGTTATTTTATGCATACGTTGAGAAACACCAACTGTAACAACTGGTCTTTGACAATTGCCTAGAGTATCCACTGCCTTTAATATTATGTATATGTGTACTTTGATTGAGAAATTATTGTAAGATCAACAGTACCACGTAGGCTCAATGTCAATTGATGGCGTAATTCATGAGCCTAGAAGTATGACGTCAGATGTTCATATTGCTTACTCCATCATGTTCTGGATACCTTCATGGTCTGATTCTACGTTTTACCCCATCACTATATGTGGAGTTTGGCGAAAATATACGAACTTTTCGAGATTCTTGCAGAACGCAACTAGAATGGTGGTTCAAATTTCAAAAGATACATAGGCTTGATATTTTACGTAAATATTGATGCCGTTGGATAACACATTAACTCAAGGACCAGAAGTAATAAGTCATTAAAGAACAATAGGTGCCCGTCGTTAACAGGTACTGGCAATTTTAATGGTGATTAAATTGGTATAGGATTGACTAAAAATAGTTTATGACTGTTTTTTTACCTGGAATTGAATAAAGGGACCGATTAGTTCTTGAGTCATTAGTCTTGACAGTATCACGCTATGACACAAATTTACATTGAAGCCAATTTGTGATGTCGCTATGAACTCAAGAGCAAACCAAATTAAAGGCAGTGGACACTATTGGTAATTACTCAAAATAATTATTAGCATAAAACCTTTCTTGGTGACTAGTAATGGGGAGAGGTTGATGGTATAAAACCTTGTGAGAAACAGCTCCCTCTTAAGTGCCATAGTTTTCGAGAAGGAAGTAATTTTCCACGAATTTGATTTCTAGACCTCAAGTTTAAAACTTGAGGTCTCGAAATCAACCATCTAAACGCACAGAACTTCGTGTGACAAGGGTGTTTTTTCTTTCATTATTTTCTCGCAAGTTCGATGACCGATTGAGCTCAAATTTTCACAGGTTTGTTATTTTGTGCATATGTTGAGATACACCAACTGTGAAGGCTAGTCTTTGACAATTACCAGTAGTGCCCACTGGCTTTAACACTATGCACGATTTCTCGCATGGTATTGTTAAGTGTTATTTCGTAAATTGGCTTCTCACATTTTACACAAAATTTGACATGCATTTCACAAAATAATTCCTTTTTAAAACTCTCGAACAACTCACCACTGGAAAAAAACAAATTCACTGGACCTGTTATTTCAGTGTATCTTATACTGGGGCATTAGTCAGCACCCCAAAGTGGAATCGCAGACTTTAGTGCAAAATTTAGTCTGGGGTTAGGGAAAAAAAACTAGATAGTCTAAATTATTATAATGCACACAATCAAATCGTGAGTGCACTTACTGAGCCACGATTGCACGTTGACAAACTTTAGGGGCAGCGCTCTCCAGGGATTTATTAACATGTGAACTGTTTAAAGACACTGGACAATATTGGTAATTGTCAAAGACTAGCCTTCACAGTTGGTGTATCTCAACATATGCATAAACAAACAAACCTGTGAAAATTTGAGCTCAATCGGTCGTCGAAGTTGCGAGATAATAATGAAAGAAAAAAATCCCTTGTCACACGAAGTTGTGCGTTTTTAGATGCTCGACATCGAATTCGTGGATAATTACTTCTTCTCGAAATCTACGTTACCTCAGATGGAGCCGTTTCTAACAATGTGTTGTAATATGAACAGCTCCCCATTATTCGTTACCAAGTGAAGTTTTATGCGAATAAATATTTTGAGTAATTACCAATAGTGTCCATTGCCTTGAATACTTATAATTTTAACTGTATTTTCAAAACATTTCACTTTGGCGTGAAAGCCTTTGGCCATGCACTCTTCTTCACTTACTCTTTATGCAATCAAAATAGTAGCCGGTTACGCCAAACTTGAAATTTTTGGAATTTGAGGGTTAGTTTGGCCTAATACTTGCTATCGCATACCAACCTGAAATTTGGATTATCTACATTATGGTTTACCACTTAGTTTGGTGTTATTTTGGTTTTCTGTCAACTGTCTTGTATGGAGTGTGAACCGACGTGTACTGGATGCATTACGCCACACCCCGATAATCAACACATTCTTGTTTACTTTACGTGGATAAACCAATATGCCAAGTCACCGAGGGCGTTCAACCGCAGCAGTCTACCTGCAACCCATTCGTTATAATGAGCTTTTGCCCGGTTTTATACGCAGGGGTTGGTGTGGTTTTCATGCGTGACCTCAGTCTGAATATATAATTAGTCCGAAGGGCTTCTGCAATTCAGTCTTTTTCGGCCTAATCTGAAAAGTATTGACAGAAACAATGTAGCAGCACATTGAAATAAAGAGCATATCTGTCCTTTTGTATGGAAAAAAACGGTGCAACATAAATTTCAAAGAGAAAAATGTTTACGTACAAAATTGCTCCAAAAAGAAAGAAAACAAGTCACAGAAACACGACAGATTGTCCCGTTAGCAATAGTCCAAAAAAAGTATGCATGGATTGATTAGTTAATATTCTTCCTGGAAATGTTAAAAGCGAGACCGGATCGTACCTAGTCCAGTCAGGACACAGCGATTTCAACCGGTAGTTCCAAACCCACGTTCGGTACGAAAACAATCAACCATTAGACAGGATGGTTTTCCTGCACGGTGATTGGCTGACGATGACATCATCCATTGATGTGGCAGCTTGCTGTTTTTCGTGGGTATGGTGCCCCGTATATTGGGAAAGACGAACAAAGCGGCAGGCGGCTATAGAGACACTGCAACAATATGACTTAATTTCTAGAAGAGTAAAGGCCCGGTCACACAGGCCCCGATAACGAGAACGAAAACGAAAACGATAACGATAAAAATGCACGCCCTCGATTGGTTGAATGAGCGTGGGCGTATTCTGCGTGGAGCAATTCAACCAATCGCGAGCGTGCATTTTAATCGTTCTCGTTTTCGTTCTTGTTATCGGGGCCTGTGTGACCGGGCCTTTAAGCGAAAAACGATGTGTGTGGTCAGTCTACCCGGAACTCACTAAATTTCCTTTCCTTTAATCTGCAAATTATGCATCGGTTTTTGTGCGTGACCTCTGTGTGAAAATTTAATTGGTCAATTCAGTCTTTTTTCGGCCTTATCTGAAATGTATCGACAGAAAATATGTAACAGTACATTGAAATGCAGAGCATGTCTGTCGTTTTGTATGAACAAAATTGGTGCAACTCAGATTTTACAAAGAGAATTTTGTACAACAGGTTCACATTTACTAAATACAAAGTATTTTCGTTTTTAAGTTGTCTATAGAATGTTAAAATCATGCTATTTGTCTTCATAAAATATTGCTTGAGTCGCAAAGTTAGAACCTGGTGAACTTAAAATAAAATGATTTACCTTTTTTTATTTATTCATTTTTTTAGCAAATAAATTCGCCAAATTGCGTACTCATACGTATTGCTGCATCATACCATATAAACAAAATACGCACACCTTTGTATTAACAATTATGTACTTCACTATTGGGAAAACAGTTTAATTGTGGTTCGAATTGACATAATTTAGGTCAAGGAATATATTTGTATATCCCTTGTTCCTCAATCCCAGCCAAAAATATGAGGGGATAGAATTGTTTATCCCTTGCTCCTCAAACCTAGGTGAAAAGAGGAAGGGATTGATTTGTATATCCTTTGCTGCTCAAACCAAGCAAAGAAAGAGGAGGGGATAGATTGTTTTTCCCTTGGACTACAAACATGACAAAATGTGTGTTATATTGCCAACAAATATCTGGAATTTATAAACTTTTTAACTGTTAGCTTAACAAAACTAGATTGGTTTCTACAATCTGGAGCATGTTTTTCACAGTTAAGAGGAACAAATGGCTGCTTTAAAATCCTGTTTCGATTGAAATTTTCGGACTTTTATGACAATTTGAAGCAGTAAATTTGAATGTGAAAAAAGTGCAGTTAAATGTGAACCGGTTGTACGTAAAAAAATACTACAAAAAGATGAAAGTAACAAAAACACGACAAGTTTTCCCGTTATGAATGTCGCCAACAGTTCAAAACAAAGTATACAAAAACGGATTATTTCATATTCTTCCTGGAAATGTTAAAAGCGAGACCGGATCGTCAGGATACAGCGATTTCCACCGGTAGTCCAACATTACTGTTACGTAAAAACAACCGTTAGACACATGGTTTCCCTGCACGGTGATTGGCTGACGGTGACGCCATCGATTGATAAGGCACCCTGCTGTTTTTCGTGGATATTGTGCCCTGACCGCCAAGCAAGCGTTAGACAATAACAAAAAGAGCCTGTCTAGCCTGAGCTGGCCCCCATTCAGTTCATACAGCTCACGTAAGATGTTTTTCCAATTATTTATCAACTGGTTATTATTAAACCCTACCCGATCGCCTGAGTTTGGCAAAAATATATAACATTTCCGAGACTCTTGCAGAAAATGTCTCAAATCGTGATTCAAATTTACTTCCAAAGATACGCAAGCTTGACATTTACGTAGAGTGATTGTACTTTTCAATAATGTCGCTGGTGGAACACAAATTAATTCAGGTCCGAAGTGCCGAGTCATTAGGGAACAATAGGTGCCTCTCGTTAACAGGTACTGGAAATTGTAATGGTGATTGTTTTCTTTCATAGGATTGAACAAAATTAGTTTATGACGGCTTTTTACCTGGAATTAAATGAACGAACCGATTAAATGCAAACACATTAGTCTTGACAGTATCACGCTATGACACGAACTTACATTGAATCTCAAATATATTTATTCCATTGAAGAACCAAAATTAAACCATATTAAAGGGACTGGACACTATTGGTTATTACTCAAAATAATTGTTAGCATAAAAACATACTTGGTAACAAGCAACGGAGAGCTGTTGGTATTATAAAACATTGTGAGAAGCGGCTCCCTCTGAAGTAACGGTAGTTTTAGAGAAAGAAGTAATTTCCACTAAAATAAATGAAGTTGATTACGAGACCTCAGAAAAATTTTCAAGGGTGTTTATTTCTTTCCTTATTACCTCGTAATTTCGACGACCTACTGAGTTCAAATGTACACAGGTTGTTATTTTATGCACATGTTGAGATACACTAAGTGAGAAGACTGTACTTTGAAAAATACCGATAGTGTCCAGTGTCTTTAAATATAAATATATAACAATACAAACAGATAGATCTCTGAACTTCTTGCTTCCAAATAAATAGTGTTTGGGCCATGCTCCCTACTAAATCTAGCGAAGTACCTGTAGAGCAAAATGTTGAATCATTGGATGAGTGCAACAGTCAAGCTATAATCCCAACACAATGGACAGTAATCCGATTATAGCCCCTTTGTTCGGACTCCGGACGACCGGACAAGCTCAGCGCCCTGAAGCGTTTGAAGAACCTATCCCCCAATCGTCTCACAACTGCTGCTGAATCGTTTGCCACTGTAATCGTTTGACAATCGTGTCACGGTTGCCGAACCGGTCTTAAATGGACCGTGCGCCTTGCAACTAGAGGAATCTTGAACAAATAACTTCCATTTCTAAGTAGGTCATGGATTTACATTTAATTTAAAGACAGAATGGGGATGTATTGATAAAAGCGTTCCAGACATACGCTTGTTTTAATCGGATGGCATAAAAACAAAAACAAATTGTCCAACCACTTTCTGGGTCATGTGTTTCATTTAAGGGGAATAGGTGACAATGTTTTTCTTTTCTCTGACAGAAGAAGTTTGGTTCCGTTGGTTCTTCTATTTTTATTTTTATTTTATTTTATTTTATTTTTATTTTATTGTTTGGGGGGGGGGGGGGGGGGCTGCAAAGTGAGATGATACCAGTTACCTGAAGTCCAGTTATTCCAACCTTCCATTTAATTGTGTTGGTATCCCAACAATTGTTTTTGTACTAACAGTCTATAAAGTTGAGACTGTGTAACTTGTCGATTTTTCAAAAACAAACTTGTAGTTTTCAACAACCTGGAAATTTAGCCTGTGAGATTAACTGTTGTAATTTGTCCGACGTCATATTAAATAATGTCTGGACTATAGTGTAGAGACTGTCATTTGTGCGGTAAACAAAACGTGAAGGTATGGATGCCAGCTATTGCACCAATTGTCGTGTTTTTATTAAATCCACTTTGCTCAACTGGTTTTTCTTAGCCGCTAGTGTAAATTGATTTGCTCTTTCAATTGTGTTTTCCATGCAGGAGACGATTGTAATGCAGTCGGCAAAACTACAATAGACCTATACACCCACAATATGATGTAGGAATTATGTAGCGGCAGTGTCGATCGACCGGTAGGGGGCGCCACCGCGAGTCCCTATCTGCCCTCCAGCTGGTATGCATCTTCACCTTTGACCTTCATTCATCTCACGTTGATATGCAGTCAAATTATACAGCAACATTACATGCAAGTTAATGCAAATGCATTCACGTGTACTGCTATATAGTACACACGTACATGTACGTGGACGCAGCATGCAGACGACCGAAAGTAAACTTCTCGTATATGTTTTTGATTGGTCGTCAAAATCAAAACAAACACATAACAAAATACGGTTGATTTTAGTCACTGCATTTGTTTATTGATATCATTGTATCCAATTTAATCACTGTCTATATCATTGTGGATAAATACATGAGTCCGGTCTATGTTTGCGGCCCCTGCAGGCCGATCGGTAAATCTGCTCGCCAGAGAGGGCGTCATCTGGTTTAAAGGGAAAGTACACGTTTAGTAATTGTCAAAGACCAATCTTCTCACTTGGTGTATCCCAACAGAAACATAAAATAACAAGCCTGTGAAATATTATAGGTTTTCTCGGTCAAATTCGTCAAATGAGCAGCCAATTTCATTTCCATGCGTTCGAATTAAAGCTGTTTTGCCTCCCCAGTTGTTACTGCTATTCAAATTCAGAATTCAGCCATTCAATTTCGTTTTGAGTTGAGTCAAATTCCTTTAGCACTTCGTTCAATTTAGTGTATCGTCATTCTTTTATGAGAATCACATGCATCAAGAAGTGTTTGCGAATTTGAATGCTGCTTTGATGAATTGTTAAATTGAAGGATTGTTTTGTTAAATCGAATGACGTAACATTACCTTCGACGAATCATAAAACGAAATCGAATGACCCTTTTCAGTGGCATTCGATTTCGTGCGAAATAGAATAGCTTGGTGGTTAAATTGGCTGCTCTTTTTCCGAAATTTGGTGAGAAAACCTATAGTTTGTTTGGTATGTTGGTATATCCTGTGCGATTTTTTATAGTTAAATTGTTTTCTGTTGCTGTACAAGTGGAATTTAAATTAAATGCATTGTTTTTACCTGATTAATTAAGCAATTGAATTCAATTAAATTCAAAAGCCCAAGTGCGAGACAATATAATCATTGACGAACGAATTGTGATTTCAGGGAGGACAAGATGTCGAACCAATGAACTCTCTTTTACATACGATTTTGCTTAAGAGGGAATTATTAGTATTATTAAGGAAATAAAAGGGCAGCGACTAGTTTTTTCACGGTCATTTGAAACAGGTAAGGTCAAATTTATCACACAGCAATTCGACCCTACAAGGTCTTAAACGGCCGTGAAAGAACTACTATATACCTTTTTATTCCCATTTATAAATACATGTTTGGATAAAAGGCTTAAAGGCAGTGGAAACTATTGGTAAGTGTCAAAGACCAGTCTTTTCACCTGTTGTATCTCAACATATAAAATAACAAACCTGTGAAAATATGAGCTCAACTGGTCATTGAACTTCCAAGATAATAATGAAAGCAAAAATACCCTTGTCACACGAAGTTGTGTGCGTTCAGATAGTTGATTTCGAGACCTCAAGTTCTAAATTAGAGGTCTCGAAATCAAATTCGTGGACAATAACTTCTCTCTCGAAAACTATGGCACTTATAGAGGGAGCCATTTCTCACAATGTTTTATACCATCAACCTCTCTCCATTACTGGTCACCAAGAAAGGTTTTATGCATAACAGTATTTTGAGTGGTTACCAATAGTGTCTACTGCCTTTAATAAAGTAAGAAACTCTCTAAAATTTATCCGTTTCCGACGTGCTTGAGCTCTGTATTTCCGTTTATACATCCATGGTCTCCGTATGTTGCATGCCTATTTCCGACAGTTTCCGGTTCCGTTCTTGCGAATGCGCGCATAGTCTTGGTGCAACACGTTCTGGTTTTCCTTTCACACACAGCGCGCGCGGCCAACTCACCGACAGCGTCTGTATCGCCCGTAACGAGACACGTCTTGCATCAAGACTAGCGCGGAATTTCCGCTAACAACCGGTTAAAAACACTGGTCATTATCAAAGGTTTAAACTACCCACGTGAAGCGCTCTTCACAAACAGGAATAGCGAAACTGTCAGAGGTATTAATGAATATTGGTTTATTAAAACACAAACAAATATCGCAGCTATAAGTTGAATAGACTTTAAAATACAGATATTCTTAAAAAAATTACATGTTAAAAATAAAAGAAAAACCAATAGGAAATACAATTTGTTTTTATTCATTAAAAAGGCAAACTGGCTAGTGCCAGTGAAAAAAAAAATGATAAAAGAAATATGCACGGCAAGTAACATTAAAGGAACAACGGGAAGGGATGGGGACAAAAGGCTTACCAACTGAGTGAACAAAAAACAACAGCCATTGTTGAGTGCTGGGACATAGGATGGGATGCAACTATTTGTGTAACGACCAGTCCTACATTTTTGAGGGGCTTATTTTGTTTGCATACCGAAAGTTGTTGTTTTTGTTTTGGTGGGAGCCATTGCCTGTAGATTCGAACAAGGTCTTACCTAAATGAGCCTGGATCAAGGCGCAACAGCCAGCCGCGACCTGCCAAATCCCAGTCCCCATCACTGAATTCCGCCAGCGCACCCCCATACATAACACATTGCATATAATACGTGTACAGCGTATGTACACATCGTAATATGTACCATTTGTATGGTACACGTATGATACATGTACGGTACACGTACGGTACACGTACGGTACACGTACGGTACATGTACGTACATGTACGGTACATGTACGGTACATGGGTACTTTCTAAGTAGCGCCTTGATGGTTTTGTATCTGCCAACATTTAGGGCGGAGCTCATTATGCTAATGTTAATAATAATAATAATAGTAATAAGACTTGTAATGCGCACATATCCACCCTACTGGGTGTTCAAGGCGCAGAATGTTGACTAACAACCCATTCTCATTGGTTGTTTGTTGACCTCTAAACTCTCGCTGCTATGTCAATCACAACGTTCTGCAAGCACTCGCACATGTGCTCGTCGACGTAAAAAAGCCGTGGCTGTTGCAAACAAAATTGACAATGGCGGCGGGCGAGGGAGAAATCCATACCCTAGTAAAATAAAGTGGTGTACTATAAGTTGCTGAAAATCACTGGCGTGTAACTTGCAACAGCACCTCGTAACACAACTACAGAAGCTTTCAAAAAGACAAAACAACCGCGTTTAATGCATCACTCATAGATTTAGAAATAGAAGGAAGAAAATTACACCATACAGTGAGTGAAATGTGTTTGAGAAAGGTTAAAAAATAATCCAGGTGTCATGGGTTTTCGGCAAGATGGCTACTTGGTTGGAACTCTTAGATGTTGGGCATTTTATGACAGTACAACACACCCCATCCCCTTGAAGCACAAATACTTAATAACATTCGGTTTTCCCCCATTATAGACCAGATGAGATAAGAAACCCAGCTGTTTATTTTGTCTTTAATGTAGACATACTATTCATTACGTTTCTCGCGGTAAATAAAAGTTGGGGATCGAAAATAATGTCTTGGCCGAAAACATACAAGACGGTAGAAGATGGCGTGTTGCTGAACAACAACTACAAGTAAAGATCAATTACATAAACTAACTCTTGCCATAATACACTACAACGTTACACTTATAGTAAAGCAGCTTCCAATTCATGGACAAATCTACCACCTACATTGTACTTATGATGCTAGTCCAAAATTTGACTCCCAAAAATGGTCGACCGTGTTAGTCGACGAGGTAAAAGGAAAACCGTGCAATTTCGAGGCATGTTTTTGTGGATCATTGTATTCTACTTTTACAATATCTTTCTACCCATATGCATTTTATAAAAAAAACAGTTACAAACGCTTTTCAAACACCAACTCGTCAGATCCAAGGCAACGTGTTCCTTAAACACCGTACTGATTGAGCGAGGCTTGTCCGGCTCGCGTATTTCTTTTCCCAGGACGAACGTGGGCAATTAACATAAAATGGTCCAATTTAAGTAACGGCTATTCAAATTAGAACAAATTTGACAGTTACTTAAATTGGAACATTTTATGTTATTTGCCCACGTTCTTCCTAGGAAAAAAAATACCCCGGCAGCCGTACACCGTCCGGCAGCGCATTCATACCCCTTACACCATATAGAGGACCAGATTTAGACTATTGAGTCACACTAATTCCAAAAGTTTGTTTTATTGTTGATTCTTGTTTTTTGGGTGGTTAATGATGACATATCCAAAATTGGACAAGGGTTTCAAGCCAGAAGTGAACTAATTTGCATAGTTAAATTAGGTGGTAATTAGCAATCTTTAAGGTCAATTATCTTTAAAACTATTCATTTTATGGACAAGGTTAGTGTTAGGGGTGAATAGAAACCTGACCTTGAGAATCTAATTAACATATTTGTTTACTCGATTGACCCTTTCCAAATAACTAGGTCAAATATCAAGGGGGTTAAACATGCAGTTAATTGGTTTTCTGCACTCAAATGCATTGTACGTGGTACCATGACAGTGTAATAAATAGTTAGTGAATTATTTTGGTTGAATAATTCCACCCAAGGTCAAAGGTCAACATGTCAGTAAAAAGATGCTCCCTTAACAGCACAGCTTGTTTCAAAGCGTTATATCATCCGAATGTGCAGACTGAAGTGTATCAGAAAATTTGTCAAAGTAGCTTCTCTAATAACCTCCAAGGTAGTTTGTAAGTACATGTATAGCATAATAACCATTGACGGCAGAGAGGACCTATGCTGGTAAATACCTTTTATTCTCAGTGGGAAAGTGTAAGGTGGATGGTGCTCTACATGGATACAATTCTTGTGAAGAAGATAACCACACAACGACAGTATAGTTAACAGTGCTCTCACCGCTGCTTACTCGCTGGCAGTTAGTTTTGCGCATGTGCGAAGTTGTTGACGAGCGCTCTCTTGAGTCAAAATCGTAAACAAAACATAGCCTTTCAACCGTTGAAAACGATCTGGGGTCATCGCGAATTTTGACCAATTAAAAGCCAAGATGGAAAACTAAACATGAATATGCAATGAAGTTAGTTGCGATGGTCGGATTTTGAGTCGAATTGATCCTTCAAAATCTACGTAATGTGAATTTTCTTGTTGAGAAATAGACCTCACACGTAAGAAATATATAACAACTAATGTTTTCCACTCAAAATTGAGAGAGCAAACCCTTTGAAAACAATTCCCTGTTTATTTTTGTAACACATGACGACGCTCTGGTGAAGCATTTTTATCAAGAGTAATGTACACAAGCATTGGGCAATTGCGCTTTTTGTGACGTGTGCAAACTGTAATAAACATTGTGCATTGTATGCGTTTGTTTAGTTTGTATGTGAAACATGTGGGCCGCGTCAGAAAAACGTTGGTGGAATCCCACTGATTTTAATTAATCCAGAGGGTTTGCTGCTATATAAACGGAATAATTTGATAGAATAATAATTTTCCTCTACAACAAACATTGTTTTAATATCAGGGAAATTCAATTTTACTCACAAACGCCAATAAAACTCATCGTTAAAGTCATAGAAACATGCACAAAACAGCGATGGGGTCACTGCTGTGAATAATTTATCTAATGTTGGACTTTCTGAAAATCTCGCGCATGCGCAAAACTATTTGGCACTCGATGTAGAGCTCTGAACAGCGGTGCTCTAAGGAAGTTAAATGAGGCATCAACAAGTGGGACACATGTTGGGAGGAACAGTGGGCAACACCTAAAAAGGTACCAGCTGGAGAGGTAACAACGAGGAGGCAACAACAGCCGGGGGCAACAACAATAGGGAGGCAACAACGGGGAGGCAACAAAAGGGTGGCAACAACTAGGGAGGCACAGGTTTCAGAATAGCCTGTCCCATAAAAGTGCTCTTTATTTTACACCGTATGTACCGGTTTTACTTTTTCTGCTTGTCTTAAGGCCTTTACAAACAAGTTGTTTGATGCACCCATGTCCTGGGAAAATATCAATCAGAACTGTCTGCGTGCCTACACTCTCCTCCCTATTCACCAACATTTCTCTGCAGGCTACATGTATGATTTCACCCTTCTTTTCCAAACAGTTTATTTTTCATTTTAATACTTTCGTTTTTTTTTTTCAGAAGTACCACCCTTATATCTAACAGCCTGAAGACGATCTGATAAAAAAATGAAGGAATTAAATTTGGTTCCAAATACAAGCTTAACCAAGTTATTATTAACTATAATAAATTGTGGTAAACTCTATCGACCCCTTTACTAAAATCGATGGCTATCAACACAGCATAATTCGTTAGTTTGTCAAGAAAACAATAAGCATTTATGAGCTATGGCGGACACAATGCTACTACACTATAAGGTTTGGTACACTTCTATCACGTCCGCCTTACATCAACAAGGCTCGTTTATCGTCCAGGAGTTTGAACAAACAGTGGGATGTAGAGGATCCTTTGTCAATGAAAGACTGTCTGCACTAAGGATTCATTATACACCAAACTTCAAACACCTCGGTTTTTTGGGACCGGTTCAACAAAAAGCCTTTTTCATCAGGAACTACACCTTCACAAAGAGAACAATTAAAAATCGTGGCTAAAGAAAGACATACCTCATAGGCAACCTCTTTAATTATGCGTGGTGGAAGGCAGTCTGGCCCTCCAAATTTACCGAACTTGACCTTTTTTAGCTTGTTAAAAAAACATTTGAGGTGATACAGCGGTGACCGATGATGCAGACGGTAAGTTAGCAAGTAAATTATCGAGGTCTAGGGTAGGAATATCAACTGCAATGGACGTAAATTGTTTGTTTATTTTGTTAGCAATTTATACAGTTGAGGAACCAGGTAGAGTAACACCTTGCTTGCACTTAACATCTGCCTAGGATTACTAATGCTAAGCTTTGAAACACTAGAGCTGAACAATTCAGATATGGCTTCCTTGATAAGGCATAACAAAATTATGTCATATTGGCGTAATGCCCACCCCCAAAAAAAAAATAAAAATAAATAAAAAATAATAATAATAATAATCTTTTTTTTTTCCTTTCCAGCAACGAAAATGACATGTTTTCTAATTGTTTACGCTGGTAGTATACACGACCACAACATACAACAAGGATACACACAGCAAAATTTGCTATTTAATAGTGTGCTTTATGACCTTTATTTTGTTTTTATGTATGTAATAAATTGTAATCATTAAATTTATTCCATTTAACACATAATTAAAATACTCAGGGTCGGCCGTATTTTTAGGGTAGGTCGGGTTTCTCCAACATACAAATGTGTGTTATGCCTAAGTATGATCTCATTTATACGAAGTTATTTCCATAGATTAAATTTACCACAGTTAAAGGCAGTGGACACTATTGGTAATTACTCAAAACAATGATTAGCACAAAACCGTACTTGGTGACGAGTAATGGGGAGAGGTTGATGGTATAAAACACTGTGAGAAACGGCTCTCTGTGAAGTGCCATAGTTTTAGAGAAAGACGTAATTTCCACGAATTTGATTTCGAGACCTCATATTTAGAACCTGAGGTCTCGAAATCAACCATCTAAACGCACACAACATCGTGTGACAAGGGTGTTTTTCTTCCATTATTATCTCGCAAGTTCGATGACCGATTGAGCTAAAATTTTCACAGGTTTGTTATTTAATGCTTATGTTGAGATACACCAACTGTGAAGGCTAGTCTTTGACAATTACCAATAGTGTTCTTACAGTCGGAAACTTGTGATTCACTGTCCAAACGAGTTTCTTAGGGGTCGAACAGTCCGGCGTTGCATGACATTGGACTTGTGTGAGAATAGTTCAAAGGAAGCCACAAATATAAATAATATATGAAATAAAAGTCAGTATATTAACTATTGATCATTTTAGTCATTCAGAATCATCAATAAGAATTTGATAAATTGACTATGCTTATTGGCATAATGTCAAATGTTATGATACTAATCATTCACAACTATTGTCAGCTTGGAATAATTAGAAGTTAAAATTTAGTTAACAGTAGTGTATACAACACAAAAACAACCAATATCACCAATTCATAATATCTAATTTTTATATCACAGGTACTATTGACAATCAATGAATTACAGCAAATCAAAACTTGAAAGTTTTGTATATTTGAAGTCGGGACTTTTTATTTCCACTGTGTATTAATAATAAATAAATATTTCTTTATAAAAACTAATTATTTCAAACAATTATACATTAAGACCTTTCAAACAATCACTAATCTACAGCAATTGAAATAATAATAATAATGCTGTTTCCTGAGTAACAAGCACATCTTTTTCGCATTGCCTAATCTTTTTAGAGTACAAACATTTTTACCATTATTAATCTACAGCAATTGAAAAACTATTTAGAGATTTATTTTGTTTTGTTACCTAAGAAACCAGCTCATCATTTTCGCATTGCCTAATCTTTTTGCCTAAGTACAAACATTTCAAACCATTATTATTCTAAAGCTAATGAGTTAATATTATTGATGTTTTCCGAAAAAAACAGGTCATAATTTTCGTCTTGCCTAATCATAATAAAATCCAAACATTTAAAAAAAAACTTTATTAATCTTAAGATTTGAAGTAAAAATTTGAGACTGATTTAATTTTCACATCATTCCCGTCTTGCTAAATTCCAAACATTTCAAACAACTATCAATCCAGAGCAATTGAAACATAAAACAGATTAATTGTATGTTGTTACCTGAAAAACCTGTCTATCATTTTAGTCTTGCCCAATATTTTTAAAAATCAAACAATTCAAACAAATATGGATTTTAGGCGCAATTGCAATAATATAGAGATTAATTTTTTGATGTTACCTTACAAACAAGCTCATATTTTTTTCATTTTGCGAACACTTTTCAAAATCCATTTTTTTTATATTAATCTACAGCAAATGAAACGAATGAAATAGTAATTTATTTGATGTTGTTACCTGAAAAAAAAACCCAGCTCATCATGTTCGTCTTGCCTAATCTCCCGTTCACTAGACAATGACTGTGACTTATGTTTACATTCAAACCGCCCTCTGTTGACAAAACACTGTCCAAGTCATGTTTTGCTAAACATAAAGACACGTAGTTGTGGTACTTTCTAGCTGGCTGCCAAAACGCAAAGGTCAGAGGTCACATAGTCTATCACCACAACTAAGCAAGACATTTTCCAAGCTTTCACAAAACCACTACAACAGCAATTATTACTACTATTGTTACTGTTAAGTATTGACTTTAGCAATATTTTCACATACATCATTTAGTTACAAAAACAATTAGTGTTAAAGTATACTATTTTGTATTCGTCACAGGAAACACAACATGAAATTTAAAAAATATTTGTGTATAATCTAAACGATCACTTTTCACGTTTATAGTTTTGGTAAAGCCACATTGTATAGGAAATCTAACGTACTGTTAGGAATGTGTGCCTGCTCAGAACTACGTAAAAAATGGCAATTTACCTGGTAAGTCTTCTGCCACCTTGCGCCTTAAAGTCTCCCATTGTTTGCAATATTGACATTGTGGAAACATTTCAAGTACACTTAAACTGAAATGCCACTGTATCTTTTGTCAACACTACGACTTAATTTATTTAAATCTGTGTAACATCTTAATTTTTTTAAACAAACTTATTTGAGGTTCAAGTTCTTTACAAAGAGTAGGAAATTACTTGCCATAGTTTCATGCTGCATTTCTTGAGGGAATTCCCAGCTCCCTTTCAGCTTTTCCACTGTCTTCCTTGATCAGGGTTTAACTGTGATTTGTGCAATATTGACCTTTCGGGATATTCACTTAAAATGAAACATCGCTGTCTCGTTTAACAAAGTATTTACCAGTTAATGTCTTTTTATTTGTGTCAAAATAGTAATTATGCCATTGTTAGTTCATGTCAGTCTAATACTGTTAGTTTGTGTATTGTAACGAACTGAAACTGTGCGCTCCGCCGGTGCGTTGGAGTGGCCCTGCCGGATCTTGGAGGACAACGCTCCCACGGCAGCTGGCTTGAACTTTTGGTGAACTGTTCTGTGATTGGACGAACTATCGATGATGTATAACATTGTAACACATAATTATAAGAGATTATCCAGGTGCGCGGACCGGATGCGTTGTTTTGGCGCCTTTTCTATATAACGTATTGTGTATGATTAAGATGTGTAGACAGACCAAATGTTGAGTTCAGTGAGTGAGCATGGAATAAGTTGTCCTTCTCGAAGTATTAAATAAATCATTGTGTTTCATATTGAACGGAATTTGAGTTCGTTTGTTTTCTGTCTGCGTTTGGCTACAGAGCAAACAAGGACCCTGGCAGTACGTTACAGTATGTTTTAACTAAGGCTACAAACATCTTACGAGTACATGACAATGACAATTGCAGTGCAAACAAATGATAATGTATAATGACCGAATGAAAACTAACTTTACTGTGTCATACTTTAAGTTCATTATATATTTGTTTTCTCTTTTAATAGTTATTTACTCGGAGTTTTAATTGTTGGTACAGATTGGGAAATCACTGTACTTGCCGTAGTTTCATGTTGCATTTCTTGAGGGAATATCTATCTCCCTTCCAGCTTTTCCATTGTATTCCATAATATCTCGGGAAAAAACCATCAGGGTAGTATTTAGCATTGAGATGTGCATCAAAGCAGGTTCTAAACCACCAGGCACCTTCCCTTACCTCTGCACAATTAGCCTTATTAATATCGTTGTCCTGGTCTTTTGTTGTAAAGGGTCGTCCATTATGATATGCCATTGAATCACCAGCTGAGCTGTTAGCGTCGTATGAGCCAACCAGGAGAGTGTATTTTTCACCTGTCACAGCAAACTCACCATAAGAAGCCCAAGCTGAATTTGACTGCCAATCTTCGATATCTACTCTGAGCTCCCATTTTCCTGACGCAGTGAGGTCACGCAGGATATCATTCCCCAACCAGAACTCATTATGTAGATCACCAAAACCAGTTTGGTATTCAGTCCAGTTACGGTAAAAATCAACAGACCCATTCTGTCTCCTCTGGAACACGATCCAGCCTCCTCCATCTGTTTCCATATCACAGTAGACATGTAACCTATCAGTCAGACTTGTAGGGTATATTGTGTATATGCCACTGTCAAGGTAACCAGCTTGATACATCTCCATACAACTGCCATAACTTTCACGGCTGGGTGCTGAAAACGAAGTGTTGTTCACATTGTCATCATAGTACAAACTTCCTTGCAACTCAACAAAGTCATCTTGGCTGTCAGCTCTGCTGGCATTATTTAAAACACACACCTGTGTACATACGTGGTAGTTGAACGACATGCACTGTGAATCCATGGAGCAGTCTCGACCGCATATCATAGGAGAAGATACAGTCTTCCACTGAAACGTGTGGTTCAGTAAGGCTCTATTTTCAGCCATGTAGAACATTTCGATGAACCGTTTTTGGTTTGCAAACTGGCAGGTTTGTACAACCAGAGTCAAAATCAAGGTTGGAATGATGACATCCATGTTGATCGTTTCTAGTGGATGTATCAATTTTTCAGTAGTAAATCCCACTGGTTGTAAGTCTTTCTCAAAATTTAGCCAATCAAATGAACTCCTTCGCGTGGTGGCAGACAATTGTAAAGGCAGTACACTCCACTCAATGCGTCACCATGTCTGCTCGGCCAAACTGACGTTTAGGCCCGAAGATACGACACAATCAATTGTCCTGGATTTAGCTTTGATGTGCTCTTGTTGGTCAAGATCACCACTGCAACCAACTGTCTGACCAAAAGTGCTGTAATTTGTAGGCAGTCACGTTTGCAGAGTTAGGGCTATCGATTGGAGCTATACTTAGGGGGAGTGAGTATTCGTCATTAAAATTACCAGACCTTCAGGTTGCTCGTGCGGACCACACAGTAAATACTTAACAGTGTAATACTTTACGCGTAGGCATTGCATGTGAGTTAAGCGCTCGTTCTTGGTAGAGGGCCGTCGGTGAAATTTAAGTCATTATTTTCTAATTACTTGAGCTCGCTATGGAAAGGGCGCGACGATTGGTGCGGACCTTCAGTCTTCTTAACTTATATTACACCAAAGAATCGATGAAACAATTACTTCACTCCCAAGGCGTCTCTATTGATCAAAATCTCATTAAGTCTCACTCAGGGAAAATAGTAACCATGGAAATTAAATTGCTTTGGTCCATGCCTACTATTGCTTCCAACAACCAGTCAGTCTCATTTAGGTGTACAGTAAGTTAAGCTACACGGTTGGATCGTCTGAACACAGTCACGACACATTACACACTACCACATGTACGAAGCCGAAGCCGAGGGTGCCATTTACCCTCGAGGGTGTACAAAACCCATGGACCCCAGTCACAGCGTGCAACAATTGTTTTGTTATACCTTTGTATAATTGTTATTCCTCTTCTCGAAGGTCTGTTGTCATATTCAAATATTGTTACGACCGACTATTCATTGTGTTATAAGCAGACGAACAAGAAACAATTCCCTCGAACCCGCGGTTGTTTCGTACACAGCGCTGGAAATCGACCAACGCCGGGAACGATCAAGGTGATGTACACCGGTGTGCGTTTTTTTTTTTTTCCTTAGTACGAACGCGGGCAATTAACATAAATGGGCGTAGTTAACTATACATTTGTCCATGCACATGCGTACTTCGACATAATAATAGTTGTGGAAAATTAATACACTTACAAACATGTACACATACACACACACACACACACGTACACGTTACATGTACAATGTACATGTACATTTAGTACCATGTACCATGTAAAACTGCGTATTTTGTACAACTATACCTTTTGTCCATAAAATACGTCGCGCTTGCTTTCATTGCCAAGTCTTGATTGCCCGATAAAATATGTTTGGATATGGTTGGGAGGGGGAGGGAGGGCAATTATGAAAATAGACTGACGGTCATGATGAACGGCTGTGGTCCCTAATGTTTTTTGATGAAATTTAATAGTACACTGCATTACAAACATCACTTACACTCTAAGAAAAAAATACCCAATGTTGCGTAAAATTTTACTCTTTGTGGTGTTCAAAAGGGAACATGGTCGTTTGGAGTGTAAAGCGGTACGCAACAGGGGTTGCGTCGTAATTTACTCAATTTCTGTGTAAAACGGCTACCCAACTATGCGTCAAATTTCTAACCCAACTTTGTTGTGTCTAAATGTACCCAACAACCGACTACCCATTTACTCAGTAGTTGAGCACCATAACCCCAAGTGTTGAGTAAAAAAGAAGTAGTGCATTTTGGCAGCAAAACGGACACTACTAAAAAATTAAAAAAGACATATATACATTGAATTGGACTGGACAGTATAATATCCGATTAATATATGGTGATCACAACCCTATAACCACCTTGCATAAAACGACCGGAGTGTTTGTGTACATTCAGGGGGTGAAAACGAAAACAAAATTTTAGCGAGCAGACTATAAGTAACAATCTCTTTTTAGAAGCGGTGTTGTTGGCTCTCAAAAGAGCCGTTTGGTTTTGCCAAACCTGTTATTGACGAAATTGAAGCTGCTATCTACGTATTTCCTGGTGATGCATTTCTCACTTCAACAGACTGTTGTACCTCAAACATAATGCCAAAATTCTCTCAACTGTGGTTAAATGAACATCAGAACATCAACGACCGCATGCAACATCAGAACTATGTCCACCCCATCCACCTTTGATTGTGACTTGTGCCTGCGACTTGTATACGTCCGTGTGTAATGTGCACGTTGCATTATGGGTAAAATGGTTTCCACGAGGAGCAGTTTACCCAATTACGTGCAACATTTTACCACAAAAATGAGCATGTCCTGCTTTTTTTAGTACGTCGCAAGGTAAACTTGACCCTGTTGCGAGGAAAATGTGTTTTTGTACCCATAAGTTGCTTTCACTGGCGAATTTTTGTATGCGACTTAAAAAGGTACAAGTTACCTTCTCGAGAGTACTGGCCAAAAAGCCACATAGCCCAACATTGCGTAAGAAGTTACCCAACTTTCGTACCCAGCACATTTACTCAGCAAGTTTTTACACTTCTTTTTTTAGAGTGTATGCATCTGGAGGACACAAAAATATGAAACAAAAATAATGTTGTTTTTTCCAGAGGTTTCTTATCTTATGTTGGGATACATCAAGTGAAAATACTGGTCTTCGACAATAATTACCAAATCAAGTGAAAATACCGGTTCGACATTAATTACCAAATGTGCCCAGTTTAAAAATAAACCATGGATAGTATATCTCCATGATTAGACCATGGAGGAAGAAACATAGGAGGTAGACTGGTTCATCACAACCTGTACACCATTGTGTGAAGCGATAGTAGAAGAAAGGCAGGTTGTGTGGTCCCCATTTATTTACCACAACTATTTTCATTCCACATACCACCACCAGTGGCCCAAGGTCCCTTGCGGTTATCTCTATAGCTCGTGCGTGCGCAAGAGTGTTATTCGGGCAAAAACACGCCCATTTATGTTAAAGCCATTGGACCCTTTCGGTAAACAGTGTTATCCAAGGCCCACACTTTGTGTACCACAACTTCTGTATCAAATAACAAACCTGTGAAAATTTAGGCTCAATCGGTCATCGGAGTCGGGAGAAAACAACGGAAAAACCCACCCTTGTTTCCGCGCGTTTCGCCGTGTCATGACATGTGTTTAAAATAAATCCGTACTTCTCGTTAACGAGAATTTATATTGTTTTGCTGTTTTCAAAAAAAGTAAAGCATTTCATGGAATAATATTTCAAGAGAAGACTTTCACCATTGCCTTCTGTAAACCCTGTAAGTTATTTGTAAATCTGTGAACTTTTTTTTTTTTCTGAACCGAAAGGGTCCAATGGCTTTAATTGCCCACGTCCGTCCTAGGAAGAAAAAAAAACGACCCCCGAGCCACGTAACATAAATTTGTTGTTGCGCGTCACATGATTGGTTCTCGACCAATCAAACTTCACAGTTTGTTACCGAGATATAAAAATTACTGTTGATACTGTCCGTTACTTATGCGAAAACAAAATTGTCTGGTCTTATTTTGCACGCGCACACGTTCGCCGCAAAGATTATGTTTAAGGCATACACTAGAAAACTGTTTTGTTTAATGCTAGTATCTGTGACAGTCTTTACACAATCTCATACGGAAGCGTTACATGAAAATTTTAAATCAATGGACACTACTGGTAATTACTCGAAATAATTGTTAGCATCAAACCTTACTTGATAACGAGTAACGAGGAGCCGTTGATGGTATAAAACATTGTGAGAAACGGCTCCCTCTGAAATAACGCAGTTTTCGAGGAAAAAAACTTCATTTTCACTAAATTATTTGAATCTCGAGACCTCAGAATTAGATGTTGATGTCCCGAAATCAAGCATCTGAAAGCACAAAACTTCGTGTGACAAGTATGTTTTTTGTTCCCCATTCTAATATCGCAACTTCGACGACCAAATGAGTTCCAATTTCCACAGCAATGTTATTATGTGTATACTATGTTGAGATAAACCAAGTGTTAAAACAACGCGTTTGAAAGCACGAACGATCGAAACTAGGATTTAAAGCAATCGCAAAACATCGGAAAACCGAGTGTCAAAAGGGCCACACTTCGTGCTTCACAACTTATATATAAAATAACAAACCTGTGAACATTAAAACTCAATCGGTCATCGGAGTCGAGTGAAAACAACGGGAAAACCCAACCTTGTGTCCGCACGTTTCGCCGTGTCATGACATGTGTTTAAAGGCAGTGTACACTATTGGTAATTACTCAAAATAATTATTAGCATAAAACCTCACTTGGTAACGAGTAATAGGGAGAGGTTGATAGTATAAAACATTGTGAGAAACGGCTTCCTCTGAAGTGCCATAGTTTTAGAGAAAGACGTTATTTTCCACGAATTTGATTTCGAGACATCAAGTTTACAATTTGAGGTCTCGAAATCAAGCATCAGAACGCACACAACTTCGTGTGACATGGGTGTTTTTTTTTTTTTTCATTATTATCTCGCAACTTCGATGACCGATTGAGCTCAAATTTTTACAGGTTTGTTATTTTATGCATATGATGATATACAACAAGTAAGAATACTGGTCTTTGACAATTACCAATAGTGTCCACTGTCTTTAAAATAAATCCGTTGTTCTCTATTTCGAGAATTGATAATTGTTTTATCTCAAAAAGTAAAGCTTTGCAAAATAATATATGAATATTGATGACAGCAATTATATGATGGATAATGATGATGAGACTGAGTCATAAATTGATTCTCAAGGGCGTGCTTAATCTGCTGCTTGGCAAAAACAACCTGTGCACGTTAATCTATGTAAGACTTTAATTGGATTTTCAGAAAGGTCCTCAATTACCGAAACCTTACCTGTAAAGTATCAAGTTGTTAAATATTGATCGTGTGGTCCACGCGGGCATCTCAATTTGAAGGTTAAGGATAGTGAATACACTGGCTAGTCATGGTAATGGACTACAAAACAAAGAGGATTTTGTACGAACATTACTGCCAAAGTTATTGTATAGGCACAATTACCTTCTTAATGGTAATTGCATTCCTGACTTAATTATCATGGGCGAGAAAAGTATAGTGCACCAAACCCGCCAATGATAATTGTGTCGTTAATCTTAAAGCTTATTACTATCGCTGTTTTGTTACAACCTATTAGCTGTGATCTCATTGACGTCAAGAGGCAGTGCGTATATGCATAAATTGGTCTGCGACTAAAGATCTAGTCACTGTATCAGAAACTGTTCGTCAAAGACACACTCTCAGTGCTTGGACACAATTGCCACCAAAGAATTTGTGAAATAAGTTCTTTAAACAATTCAGATTGCTGTCATTAACAAATGTTAATCATGAAAACTGTCATTACAATCTGCTGCCTTGTACTAGGGGTACAAACCTGTCTGAGTGCAAAGCAGCAACGATTCATCGAAACGTTTTACTTGGCTGAAAACCGAGCCTTACTGAATCATGTGATTCACTTGAAAACTGTATCTTCACCCGTGATATGTGGGCGAGACTGCTCTATGAACCCAAACTGTGGCTCATTCAACTATCACATCACAAAGCGTATTTGTGTGTTGAATAATGCCAGCAGAGCTCACAACCCAGATGACTTTGTCAAGATGCGAGGAAGTGTATACTATGGTGATAATGTAAACAGCTCTTCATTTGCAACGCCCTGCAATAAAAGTTACATCGATTGTCTGATGATGTATCAAGCTGGTTACCGTGAAAATGGCATATACACAATCGACTCGACAAGTCTGACTGATGGGTTACAGGTTTACTGCGACATGGAGACCGATGGAGGAGGCTGGATGGTGTTCCAGAGGAGACAAGACGGCTCTGTTGACTTTTACCGTAACTGGACTGAATACCAATCCGGGTTTGGTAATCTACATAATGAGCTCTGGCTGGGGAATGATATCCTGCGTGACCTTACTGGGTCAGGTCTATGGGAGCTCAGAGTAGATATGGAAGATTGGCAGTCTAACACATCTTGGTCTTCTTATGGTGAGTTTGCTGTTACAGGTGATAAGTACACTCTCCATGTTGGTTCATACGATAATCGGAGTACAGCTGGTGATTCAATGACAAATCATAATGGACGACCCTTCACTACAAAGGACCTGGACAACGATGCCAAGGACAATAATAATTGTGCGGAGATTAGGGAAGGTGCCTGGTGGTTTAAAAATTGTTTCAGGGCTCATCTCAATGGTCATTACTACCAGGATGGAGATTTTCAAAGATTACAAGGAGTACAATGGAAAAGCTGGAAGGGAGACGAATACTCTCTCAAGACATGCAGCATGAAACTACGGCAAGTTGATTGATTTGTAACACTTTACCAAAAATTATAACCGCAAACAAAAACTGTTGTTTCCGTTGGAAGGACAATTTTAAACCCCCCCCAAAAAAAAAAAAATAATAAATAAATAAATAAATAAAATAAAAAATAAAAATCGTGTACCAACCAATTTGTAAAAATGGTATCCTCGTATACTTCACAATTTCACAAATTTAGAATATTAAGTGTTACGTTAATAATGAGAGGTTTTACCAATTTTATTCGATACAGTGACTCGATAGTTAAACGCGGTTAAGCAATGCCTAATATGACGATGATAGACGAAGCATTAAATATAAATCTTGCAAAACAGAATAACACGTGCTGTGTGACGTACATGCATCACCCAAGATTTTTGAATAAGGAAATCAATATGTGGTGAAGAGGTTTTCAACTAGTGGTTTAATCCCAACGAGGCGGCCTGGTTCTTGATTTAACTTTACCGAGACGTAGTCGAGGTAAATTATCAATAACCAGGCCTCGGTGGGTTTAAACTACTAATTGAAAACCGATTCAACACACTTTGATTCCCATTCTTAAATACCTTTTCGGTGAAAAAACATCACCACTTTGGGTAAAAAGTAAAATAAATGCAAAAATAATTATTGTTCAATGATTCTTTCAACAAAACACCCCTCCAGCTATGAAATGGTAAGGCCCTCCGCCACCCTCGGGTAAACAACTCCTTATAAGGGAATGCTGTGCGCGTCGCGCGTAACGCGTGTTGTGGCACAACTGTCCCGGCCGTTGCTCTCGACCAATAGGAATGTAGAAACTGTCTTATAATCACAGGTGCAAGCTCGCGTGTCATGCCCATGTTACAACACTTTTTACTGGTCATACAAAACATTGGTTTTTACACACCCACGTGACGCGCTCTCCACCAATAGGAGTAGCGAAACTGTCTGAGGTATTTATGAATGGTTGTAAAAGACAGAAATTGCCTCAATGTGTTGACCGTATCTGTAAGAGGTAGCTATTCTCAAGAGGTCTGCCTTCTTAAAAAATGTATATCTTAAGGGGAAACCTGTGTGTTCCTAAAGAAAAATACAATTGGAGGTGCAGTCGTGTTCCCCAAAAAAAGTTTTGAGTTAACCTGTCCCCAACTACGTAAATGCATTGCTTATTGTTTTAAAGCGAACAACTAATTACCATATTTGTTTGACCAAAGCTTATATTATTGACGTAAACGTCATATAGAAGTTTAATTAACAAATTGTCGACCATGACCGGGAACAAAGCATGCAATCAAAACCCACAGCAGGTGATTAGGCTGTTTGTATTCAAGTGGCAACAAAGTTTGGCGGTTCGTTTACATCTCAATGCCATTGTTACGGTGACGTCAAAGGGTAAAGCTCCTTTAATGCTTAAATATAGAAGGCGACCAAAAATTAGTTCATTTTGATAAATTCATTCACGTTAAGGACTAACTCTCACATAATGCATTAATTAACAAACCTGTGAAAAATTGAGCTCAATTGGTCTTAAAACTTGCGATATAATAATGAAAGAAAAAATTCGTTGTCGCACGAAGTTATATGCTTTCAGACGCTTCTTTCTCGAAAAGAACGTTACTTCAGAGGGAGCCGTTTCTTACAATACTTTATACTACCAACAGCTGTATTGTTTAAAATATTTTTAATAAGCAAACATGCAGTTTACTTATTTACAAAAAAAATGCAACTTTAAAATAAAGTTAGTGAGGATTTCACAGGCAACGGGTTTAACCAGAGCATTTGAATGTCCACTTTCACTAGCCAACAGGTTGTTAAAACATATATATTGGGCGCTGTGAAAAAAGGGAAACAAGGAATTTTTTTTATCATCATTGGAGTTGCGGTCGTGCCCCCCTCCCCCCCCCCCGAGGAAAGTCGTGAATTCATTGACGTAATTGCATCGCTGACTATAGTTTGAAGAACAAAAATATTAATTGCCATAATTTGTTTGACCGAAGCACGTATTTTTGACGTAAACGACAAGTTAAATTATCATTGTCGACCATGACCGGGAACAATACATCCAATCAAAACCCACAGCAGGTGATTAGGTTGTTTGTCATCAAGTGGCAACACAGTTTGGCGGTTTTTTAATATCTCAGTGCAATGGTAACGGTGATGTCAATGGGTATACATGTGTGTAGCTTCTTATTGCTTAAAAATTGTCAAGACCCAAAATCAGTTAATTTGAACAATTCATCCACGTTAAGGACCTACTCTTAGTGTAAGGACAACATTTCTACAGAGTGATCTGAGAGAAAATATCAACTCTACTTTGTTCAACGTGATTTACTTTAGATAAGTGCATCCTCAAGCGTTTATCATGGAGGTCGTCATCGTAACCGTGTTAATGGTTTTGATGGTACAAACCTGCCATAGTGCAAACCAAAAACGGTTCATGAAAACGTTATACTTGGCTGAAAATCGAGCTGTATTGAATAAAGTCATTCGGTGGAAGACGGTGTCATCTCCAGTGATATGTGGGCGAGACTGCTCCATGAACCCAAACTGTGGCTCATTCAACTATTACATCAAGAAACGTATTTGTGTGTTGAATAATGCCAGCAGAGCTCACAGCGCAGACGACTTCGTTGAGTTGCCAGGAAGTTTGTACTATGATGACAATGTGAACAACCCTTCGTTTTCAGCACCTATCATTGAAAGTTACAGCAGTTGTCTAAAGATGTATCAAGCTGGTTACCGTGACAATGGCATATACACAATATACCATACAAGTCTAACTCATGGTTTACAAGTTTATCACAACTTATTTATAAAATAACAAACCTGTGAAAATTTATAGGCTCAACCGGTCGTCGGAGTCGGGAGAAAATAACGGGAAAACCCACCCTGGTATCCGCACGTTTTGCCGTGTCATGTGTTTTCTACAATCCGTAATTCTGGTTGTCGAGAATTTGTAGATGTTTTAATGTTTTCTCAAAAAGTAAAGCATTTCATTCATGGAATAATATTTCAAGAGAAGTATTTCATCATTACCTTCTGTAAACCCTGTAAGTTATTTGTAAACCTATTTGTTCTGTTCAAAAAGTTTTTAATGGCTTTAAGAACGACTCACTTCTCTTTTATTCCCATTCATAAATGCTCTTTTGTTGAAAAACGTTAAAAAATTACAGTTATAGACACTTTAACAATTGAAAATTTGAGGTTTGAAATAATATTTCCAAAACTTTGTGAAGAATCTGTTTGATGCGCGTGGGTTGTGTGTACGCGCGCGCGCTTATATTACGCGCGCGCTTAGATTATGCGCTGTTACTATAGCTATTAATTGCGTTCCGCGTGGGTATCTGGCGCGCCCGACACGCGGAAACCAGCTTGTTATGAACAGTTCCAGCTGTTTTATAAAAGGTTTAAACATCCCCACGTGACGCGCTCTCCACCAATAGGAGTAGAGAAACTGTCTGGGATATTTATGAATTTAAATTTAAAATTGGTGTAAGTTACTTTGTTATTAAAGTGGTTGAGGATTTCGTATTGTTTTAATACTCAAAAACAAAAACAAAACAGATCTAGGCAGGTAGTAAATGAGAGCGTTTATAAATCTTTTGTAGGAAATGTATACTAATTAAAAGGATTTAATTGTAGTTCTAGTAATTTCAAAACCGATTGTGTGGGTTGCTTGTTTTGAAATAAACGAGAAAGAAGCTGCCAGCAATCAATCAATGTCGATGAAGTAAACTTGTTGAGAACACAGCAAACAACAATTGATTGATTGATCAAAATAAAAAGAGTTTTACGCAAGCACTGGATTTGGCTTTGTTCGTTTCAGGTATTTATTTAGTAGAAAAACATGTAGATTTTGCTCAAATAAGAAACATATAAACAAGAAGAGGTTGACTTTGGTTGCTTACACTGAATAATTATACTACTTTTTGAAGAAAAAAATATATAAGTAGTTAAAACAATTTAGAAATAATTAACTTTATGAAACAGTAAAGCGTAAAATTGTCTATGTTTTAAATAATTTAAAGGAAACAGTGTTGTCTTAATAGTTGTAAATTTACTTAATCTTGATAGACACTGCGAGTTATTTAAAAACGTGTGTGCATATAGACGATGTGACCTCTGACGTCACTCGAAAACCATAACATGATTCGCGCGCATACCGTCGGGCAAAACCTTTGTGTTTTGGCACCCAGCAGAGGGCGGTTCGAATGTAAACAGAGGTCACATCGTCTATAGGAGGATGAGTATAGGTTGGCGTTTTGATTTAATATCCAAAATAAATGGAAAAGGGTTTAGGCACGAAATTATCAGTTGGCTAAAAACAAAAACATTTTTAAAGATTCGAAGATTCGAAGATTCGATGTGTAATTAATTAGTTTTTGTAATTAATTAATTGTAGACATGTCGTATGAAGGGCGAGCCATGGTTGTAAAACATGCAGCTTGTAACTAATTGGATGTGCGTATGTTACGCCGTGGTACAATAAGCCATGCATGCAGCAAACCTGAACATCTGACGTCACACTTCGAGACGCGTGTTCTATTGCGGACGTGATAGAGTGTACTATTTGCGCGTTCATGCCTTGAATCCGTTTATCCTCTCCCCCCCCCCCCAAAAAAAAAAGGACGTAATATAAATCAAATTTTGAAATACGACAAAAATAATAAAAAATGTAAAAACGGTACATGTAAGTTTTTCTGATACAAACATACACATTACTTGCATAAAAAAAAAGAGCTTTACCAAGTTTTGCACAAAAAAAAACAGTTACCGGCAGTGTAAGCACATTGTGTCATCCACCATCCGGCATCTATATACTAATGCAAGTAATGTGTATGTTTGTTTTAGAAAAACTCACATGTGCCTCTACAGATCGAGCTGCAACTTTTCTTACGGCATTTTTTTAGGTCCGGTGATCATACTAATGGGGTTACATTTTATTTTATTTTTTTTCGTATTTCAAAATTTGAACAAGGTCAATTTAAGTAAATCTGGAGGGCCAAACTGCCTTCCACCACGCATAACTAAAGAGTTTGCCTATGAGTTATGTTTTCCTTTGGCCAATATTTTTAATTGTTCTCTTTGTGAAGGTGTAGTTCCTGAAATTTGGAAAAAGGCTTTTCTTGTACCGGTCCCCAAGACTAATCATCCAACCATTGATACTCTGCGCCCCATCTCACTCACTTGTATTTTCTCTAATGTGTTCGAAGAGTTTTTTGTGGAATGGATCCTTAGTGACATACAGTCTTTCATTGACACATTTCAATGTGGTTCTTTGAAAGGATCATCTATATACATCCCACTGTTTCGTAAAACTCCTGGACGACATACATTGTGTTCTTGATAAACCAAATAATTATGCTGTGTTGATAGCTGTTGATTTTAGTAAGGCATTTGGATAGAGTTGACCACAATATAGTTAATAAAAATAGTATTAAGCTTGGGGTCAGAACTTCCTTAATTCCTTGGCTATGTGGATTTTTATCAGATCGTCTTCAGGCTGTTAGATATAAGGGTGATATTTCTGCTTGGGAGAGATTGCATGCTGGAGTTCCCCAAGGAACAAAAATTGGGCCCATTGCCTTTTTAGTAATGATCAATGATTTTGTTCCTGATCTTCCAGCGGTCAAACATAGGATGCGTTCGTTTAGCTTCCCTGGGTCGACCCCGGTGTGTGGTGTTTTTTTTTGTTTTTTTTCCAGGACGAACGTGTGCAGATAACTACCCACATTCGTCCTGGGAAAAAAACGCCACACACCGGGGTCGACCCAGGGAAGCTAAACGAACGCAACCATTACTGTAACTGGCGACTTGGCGCACTAGCTAAAGCATTCACTTGACTAAAGGAAGTCTAAGTGGTGACTAGCGCCCTCTCGTAATCATGGGTTTCTATTATTCGTCATGCTTGAAGGTTGAAAAACATAAACTTATTCGTTAGTTTTGGATGAATGTTTTGCCAACTTGCCCCTTTCGTATCGTGTTTTTGGGTAAGAAAAGGTTCTTATTTGATACCTACTATATCATGGATATTGTTGTATTATCAATTGCATTAATGTTCGTTACTGTTTATGCGGAAATTTGTGTCTATTTTGTAGGGGTTTGAGAGTACATGTGCATGTTTATTTTGCTACTGTTCATTACATTGTTTCATTGCATAAAAATGATTCTAGATTTGTATTTCATTTCGTCTAGGCTAAATAGAGTCGAAGTAGTCATTAAGTGATCAGGGTTGAATGCTGGAAGTTTATCAGCTGGTCTAAGGCGTGAACGGTGAGGATTATTTTATGTTATTATGATGTTATATATGTGTATGATGATTAAGGACTATACACGGTGTGTTTATAAATTATTGAAAATGTCAAGTCATTAAGTTGGTTGCAGAAACCGTAGGTTCAATGCAGACGTTTGTTTCTATATAGGAAACCTAACTTCAAACTGACTTATGCTAGGTGCATTATAAATACAGTTCTTTAGTTGTATGTTATGATGAATGCATACCTTCTTATTGTTACTTATCAAATGGTAATTTGTTTTCTGTTATTTATCTTGTTACAGTTTTCACGGTGATTTGAGACTAAATAAACCAGGTTCAAACATCAGTAGAAGCTTCACAGCAGATTTATTATAGACCAGCCCCCCCCCCCTTGATTGCTTATAGTGCGCTACAATTACAAATTATGTCGATGATCTGACTTTAAGTCAGACCCTCTCTAATCCTAACGAGAGCTCCAACATGCAAAATGTGCTTAATGACCTAAATCAATGGACTGATCTGAATAAAATGAAACTTAATCCTGCCAAATGCCAGTACATGAATATCAGTTTTCAAGACGTAACCAACCTGATCCACCCACCTTCGACATTTTAGATTCTCAAATTAATCGAACTGATTGTTTGAAACTGTTGGGTATTTATATACAGAGTAATTTGAAGTGAGATTCCCAAGTGAACAACATGTGTGGTAATTTTAACCGTAGACTGTTCTTTTTACGCCAGCTTAAACGATTATTTATTCCTGTCAAGGATCTGTTAACTGTTGTGTATGTCCGACCCACTATCGAATACGCTTGTCCTGGCTGGTACTCTGGATTTACTAAAACACAACTCATAACCCTTGAAAGGTTACAAAAAAGGGTTGTTCGTATCATTCTGGCTGGTCAGCCAAATACACCAACAGCATATGTTGAAGTATGCCAATTGTTCAGTTTACCTACAATCACAGATAGACTTAGTCATTTTTTTTATCAATTTTGGTAAGACCTTGTTTGAATCACTTTTTCAATTCACAACTCACGGTAATCTAATCATGTGACTGAACATTGTGCTGAGCATTCTTTAAAAAAAGGTACAGAGGCTTAAATAAGCCATGGTGCCAATATGTTTTTAATATATCTGGAGATTTTTTGGGGGGTAACCCATATATCATTATAACTATTGGTATTAACATTTAATGCTCTACCGGCTGGTAAACATATCAAGCAAGAGGAAAATCATGGTATCCAATTCCCTACACTGGCAGAATAAATTGTTAGCAAGTGTACCAACAAATCTACCTATAATTAAAGGCAGTGGACACTATTGGTAATTACTCAAAATAATTATTAGCATAAAACCTTACTTGGTAATGAGTAATGGGGAGAGGTTGATGGTTTAAAACATTGTGAGAAACGGCACCCTCTGAAGTGCCATAGTTTTCGAGAAAGAAGTAATTTTCCATAAATTTGATTTCGAGACCTCAGATTTAGAACTTGATGTCTCGAAATCAACCATCTAAATGCATACAACTTCGTGTGACAAGGATGTTTTTTTCTCGCAAGTTCGATGAACGATTGAGCTCAAATTTTCACAGGCTTGTTATTTTATGCATATGTTGAGATACTTCAACTGTGAAGGCAAGTCATTGACAATTACCAATAGTGTCCACTGCCTTTAAACGCACCAAGCTACACAATGAATCTCCCGAAGGGAACGCAACACATACATTCCCAAGGGAACAGTAAAATTAATATTTTAGCCCATAAAATAACTGTGATGTTTCCTTGGAAAAGTAGTAATTTCACCGTATGCTAGTCGGTCCGCCGTATCACGGTCATTAGTCTTAGTAAGAGACCCTCGTTAAGGACCGGTTCCCCCGTCTGATAGGCGCTAGCCTTTGGTCAAGGCGCACGCGGCACACCGGATAGCACGCACAACCCCAAAAATGTAACGCACAAAAAAGACGAATTTGCATCGAACGTTCTTGTGACGTCATGCAAGTAATAGTGGCTTCTTTTGACCAGCAACTCACCACGCTAATGCATTATGCATTAAATTTTCTCCCACCAAAATCGTTGGCAAATGTAAAGGAAAACATGAGTTGGTAAAGGCGCTTCGCGGCTTCGCCGGTCGCGGTGACTAAAGGCTAGTGTTACATTCTAAATGAGTTCATTTGATAAACTTAAGTGACGACATGAACTTTTCATGGTGTTGATTGGTCTGATTTGATGTGCATCACCTGACGCACCAACAACCAATCAGCGCAGAGAAATCTCTGGCATGAACCAAACAGTTTATAACGCGACGCCATCTTCTTTTATGTGTCACGTCGATCACCCGGACTCTCAAACTGCAGTTTTTTTCACTGTAAAGAAGTCGGTCCATATAACAAAAACAAACGTAACACTTCATCAGAATAAGGTACAGAGTGTCCCTGGTGTGTAGACAAGAGGCCAGGCCGGGTGAGAGTGACATGGACGACGTCGTAGAAGTAGAGTGTTCAAACAGATGCTTCTCAAAACACTTCCATGATGTGTGGTAAGTTAATAGCATGTACACGTTACACGCGGAGTCTCACACTTATTTAATAATAATATAATAAACTTTTTTTTTCATGTTATGAAGAGTATCAATTTTAAACGACCGTAGTCAGACAAACATACGGCCCAAAATGTACAAACAATCGAAATGTGACGTTTAGCCATGATGTGTAGACAAATCAACAAGTTTGACAATTTTTACATGAAACTTTTAAAGCATTTCGCGTTGTTATTTCTAACTAGAAATGCGAGTTTCGTTCCGTCAAAGTACAAGACAGCCTGGCGCTACTCATCAACGTGAACCCCCCGTGGAAGGCGTGAACACATTTACATGTACATAACGGCATCATGTGCAGAGCACATTGGAACACATGCTCGTACATTTACTCTGTCTGAAGACTCGAACACAATTGTTTGTTTGACCGTTAAAATGGGGAAGCTCCACTGTCATTCATTTACTTGGCATTCATGGACATTGTACCACCTCCCCAACACTCTTCGTTACAATACTTTTTTAGCAAAGTTTTCAGGTATTATTGAATATAATCTTTGTCCATGTCTTTTCAGACAAGACGAAGTCACCAGGTGAAGCACCCATCAGGCACAATGATGACATGGAACATTAGACAATGATTTCATTCTGTATGACCATGGAGGTAGAATTATGACAGGGGCATCATCCGTACAGCTAGTTGCAGGACGTCAGTAACACAATGACTTTGGTATTTTCACCGCTAAGCAAGTCTATGAAGTATGATGATGCATGCATTAGACTTGACCTACCTACACCATACAGGATCAAACACTTGGTTCACTTCACATGCTCACCTTTAAAAAATGTCTTGTAAAAGTTTGAACACATTTTTTTAACGTTTTGTTCAATTTGTTTAACTGACGCAATGCTTTTTCACATTTGGATTCAGCACCCCAAAAGTAAGTAAATAAGCGGTAATATTTTTCAGGATAACCAGATTTTTCTTTTTTTTTAATCCTGTGTGAAAAAAATAATTTAAAATGTATTGTTTTTTAATTTTATTTATTGTGTATTTTGTTGTATAAAAGAGAATAAGTTGCTGAAACACAAAAGATCACAGTGCTAGTCTACACATGGTGTTACCACAAACCACAGTACGTTAAATAGCCTATGAAATAGGACTAATTCTTCACCAAAATCTGTTTTTTTTTATGACAAAATAGTTACAACTTTTCATTGCCATTGGGTGTGTTAACTTTTTTTTCTTTTGTGTTTGCGTATAATCATATATTCATGAAAAACTTGGATGTGATGCAAGGATGATGGTTGTTCATAAAAAAATACAGATTTTTTTGTTCATGTGGAAACTCAACTAATATTTGGCTGTTTTTTTTTAGGACATAAAACACAATGTCCACATGCTTCCACTAAACTCACACAATTCGAGATAATGATGTAAGAAAGCTTCCCTTAAAATATTACTTGCTGAGGTGCTGTTGTTGTTAAGTAATGATTAAAACAAGTGAAGACAATTATTTTGGCATGTAAATTTTTTTTCTTGACATTGTTTACAATTACAAGGTAAGCGTGTAAGTTTACAAACGTGTAAGTTTAGTGTAAATCTGTGGACATTGTGTTTTATACTACAACAAGTATTCCAAGCTTGTATAATCGTTCAGACTATTGTGAGGTGGCAGGAATTATTTATGTGTACAACCATGATGTTGTAGTTTGGCCTTCGATGACATCACATTATTTGCTCATGAATTTTCAAAATTCAAATTTCAAAAAACTAAATTCAGAAAGAGTATAAAGTTATTTGTACAAAGGTTATTCCTAACGTTATTTCTACAAGCATTAAAATTGTGTAAATTGTATATAATTATTTTTTCAAATGAAAAACAAACAAAGGAAAAGTTAATCTTTGGTCTATGTTCTTCTTTTGTTACTTGCTGTTTGAGCTCTTAAACATTGGATGTTTAGGTATTAAACATGTTAATGTTTAATTTCTTAACATCTAGTGTTTTAATCTAAACATCTAGATGTTTTATGTCTAAACATTTAATATTTAATATCTAAACACCAAGTGTCTTACTGCTAAACACTAAGCATGCCTAAACATGTTAATCAATAGGACATGTTTACATGCAAGAAAGTGTTTAGCAAAGAAAGCAAAACTTTAGCAAGAAAGACTGACAGCAAGAAAGTGTTTAGCAAAGTGTTTAGACTATAAACACTGTTTTTAGAGTGTATGATACAACAGTGCGGTTTTAGAGCAGAATGGTTCATACTGGTACACATCAGGGAGTATTAACGGGGACAGTTTTCCTTCAGGGCTGGTCGTATATACCATCTTTCCTTTTCGTATTTCATTGCCTTTTCATCCAATTA
The DNA here is from genome assembly GCF_032118995.1 of Asterias amurensis. Classification (NCBI taxonomy): domain Eukaryota; kingdom Metazoa; phylum Echinodermata; class Asteroidea; order Forcipulatida; family Asteriidae; genus Asterias; species Asterias amurensis. Next base: position 11,982,014 of record NC_092657.1, on the reverse strand, counting down.
AAATATTCCATGGCAGCCGGATAAAATAAATTGCGGCCTTTTGTATACATCGGGTCCTCCCTTAAGGGGTTCTGCCGAGTAACACGTAAAGGTGACCCCGGTTCGATTCCCGGTCGGGGCCATATGTGAGTTGAGTTGTGCGTTGGTTCTCTGCTGTGCCACGAGGGTTCTCCAGACTATCCGGTTTTCCTCCCTCAGGAAAAAATCAAACACTTTCGATCTTGGCTGTGCTCCGTGGTCATAATGGGTTGATGTGGCTGGCAGCTGAATGCGCCCTTGCATGCCTGCTTCTGGAACACGTTGTAGCCGCATCCTTCGCAATTCAGCTCTTAGCTGCAAGTAAGGATGATTAGCCCCCCAAATTATTATTATTATGTAAGTAGGTTTTGATTCTTTGCATGGTGGAAATACGATATGGAAAAGTTTGCAGTAACACCATGTAATGACTATCTCTAATGAGTTGGGGTGGTTCTGAAAAGAACCGTTGGTTTAATGGTACGCCTAATGGTTTAGGAAGCTACGGTGGCTGATCTCCGCCAACAAATAAACACTTTTTCAGTATGGCGTTATAACGCCTTATAACGGCGTTATTACGCCCTAAATAAGGGCGTTATCTAAGGGCGTTATAACGGACTATTTTAAGGCGTTATAACGCCCTAAATTACGGCGTTATAACGCTGCGAAATAACACGGTTGGCCATTTGTCGACAAGGTAAAAGGAAAACTGCGCATTTTTCGAGGCTTGTTGGGTGGATCATTGTACTCTACTTTTTGACAACATCTTTCTACCCATATGCATTTTATAACAAACGGTTACAAATGCTTTCCAAAGACCAACTCGACCGATCCAATGTTGAAGTTACTATTGTTTAAGTTTTGTAAAGTTTTTGATGTTTTCTTCATAAGTAAAGGGCTAAAGCGTGTAATTATTCTACTCTTCCACAAGTTTTTTTTTTCCAGAGGGAGAAGGTAAAAAATAAAACAGCGTTTCATGCTACTTCGCTACGCTCATACGCATGAAAAACAGTTTAGTGTTAATGGACACGCCATAATAAAGGAAAAAGGAGGCAATAGGATTTGATTCAAATTATTTATTTACAGCATGGGATAATGGTGGTATCACAAACGGCTTTTGAATAAATTTAACAGGGGTGAACAGATATTTGTCTTGACCCAGATTGATCCCGGCAGCCTGTAAAAATCGGCGTAAAATCGCAACTGGTGAGTAGGTGTCCAGTGTGTCGCAAAGAAAAGCAGTACTACCATCCCTGAAAATGTCAGTTTTTGATTTTGGGATAAAGATTGAAATACCCTTATTGTTTGGCAATTCAGAAAAGTGGGTAGCCTTCATACCTGCCATCTCATTGTGTCGAAAAAGGAGAGCATATTTGAGGTAGACATAACAAGCAGATCTAAGATCTAAAAGCGAGGCATCATGACCTGCGAAAAGGTTTACAATGGCTTTGACTTGACTTGCTCAGGGAAATTGGCTGTTTTTGTGCAGGCGGATGATGGAGTTCCCGCCTACCGCTGACTACCACATGTTGAATGATGGGTGCATCAAGCGGGTTACTTTTGACATTAACCAATGAATGTAACCATCTCAATGAAGCAGCAGTAGAAATCAAAGGACTTTCAGAGTTTGAATGTGATTTTATATGTGACAAGTAAATTGCTAACACTTGTTCAGAAAAGGGGAGCACCAGAGGAATACCTTGCGATTCTAGCCAGGAAAAAAATTGACGACATTTATAGAAATAAGCCATAACCGTACCCTCGGATTTAGCAAATATTACATCTAGCAGCATTATTTCTTTCTGGGCTTGGAATTGGAGGGGGAAATCGAGCCAAAATGGGTGGTTGTGGACTATCTGTATGCACAAAAAAGAGAGGAAGAATTAAGAATGAAAATATGTGATACTCATCACTGTAAAAGAGTGAGAAGGGATTAAATTTGAACAAAGTCTAGATATGCGGCTGCAACGCAGCCCTCGAAATCATTTGAACCAAGCAGGGAGTTGTGATTTCTGCCATGTTTAAGCGCGAGATAACCAACTTCAGTAATTAGGTCCTTGACCCAGGTACGGTATTGGGACCATAGTAAAGGCCAGAAGGGTTGCGAAGGCCACCAGGGGAAAATTATTACGCCTTTACATTTGCAAAGATGCATGTGTTTAAGTGTGGATGCCACTTCAGCTACAGGAGGAACCAACAATGCATTCTCACCGTGCCAGTTCTGGACAAAGGCGTCTACACCCGAAGAACCTGGGTTCCAAAAACGAGAATAAAATCGGGGCAGTTTAGCATTATAAGAAATAGCGAAGCAGTCAATTGTGAATGGACCCTAGCGAGCATCGATAACAGAGAAAAACTTTTCTGAAAGGGACCAATCGTCCGTGTCGAGAATCCTACTGGCAAAATCAGCTTGGTAATTTTTAGCCCTGGGTATCCACTCAACATCAATGCGAATAGAGTTGTTCAGACAAATATTGAAAATATCAACAGCCAGATTGTTAAGGTTTGGTTTCATACTCCCGGACTCGATAATTTTTGCTGCACGCTGACTATCGGTAAGCAACTTCAACTCAGATGAATCAAAGGTAGGAAAGACAAGAGCGCAAAGCGAATCGCCTCGAGCTCGCGCCAAGTGGAACTTTGGACTGATTCTGTGTTAGTCCACAATTTGTGGGCTGTGTGAACCTCGTTACAGATTATAGCACCCGCACCGGTGGAGCTGGCGTCTGAGCAAATTAGCTTGTTAACAACTCGGTGAGCAAAAACAAAACGAACATTCAAAATGTTGGCATTAGCTCTCCAAAACTTAACTTCAGAAAGACAGAAATTTGTAAGAACGACTGGAACGTTTTCATCAAAGGCTGCTGCGATTGTCATTTGACAGTGACGAGTCATTAATCTAGAAATACTACCAACAACGGGGGACAACGAAATTATTTGGCCTACGAATGAATGCAAATCTCTTATTGTGAAAGATGTATGTTGCTGTAGAAGGAAATCAATAGATTTATTAATCTTAACGATCCTACGATCAAGAATCTTAAGTGTACCCTGTGCAGTGTCCCATCTCATACCCAACCAATCGATAGAATATACAGGGCTCCAAATACTCTTAGAAATGTTGTATACAAAACCTGCTTCTAAAAGATCGGAACGAATGTGGTTAGAGATGTTTAAGGCAATCTGGTTGTGTTTTGATGCTTCCTTAGGTCTAGGGATGACAATGAAACCATCATCCAAGTAGAGAGCTATTAAAACTCCACATGACCTCCAGTGGGTGACCAAAGGTTTCAGAGCTTTGGTAAATATGTAAGGAGCGGATTTGAGCCCGAAAGGCAAAACCGTAAGTTCGAAATGTCTGACTACCCCGTTAATAGACCAAGAAAACCCCAGGTAACATTGGGAGGCAGGGGCAATGTCAAAATGATGGTAGCCCGATTTTAAATCGAATGTAACCATGAGAGCATTTTGTGACAGAAATTGAATACCCGATTTCCAGTCGCCCAATTTAAAGCGCGTTTTTGGTATGAATTTGTTCAGAACGCTGAGATCAAGAATAAGCCTATTTTTCTTGGAAGCTGAGCATGAGACAGATAAAGGGCTGTTCACGTAAGAAGGATGAGTTTTTTTTGAAATACGGGAAGTAGCCAGTAAATCTAAAATGGAATCTGTTACAAATTTTGCCTCGCGTAAGGCCGACTTATTATTCTTGAAAAACATAGGAGGGGGTTCCTTTTAAAAAGGGATTACATAACCTTGCTCGATTATTGATAAAATCATGTCAGAAGAACCTATATCACGCCAGAATTGAACATGTTGTTTTAGTCTCCCTTTAACTGGTAAATTATCAGACTGTAAGGGTGCCTTTTCAGGAAAACAATGTACCTTCAGAACGTCATCGAACTTATTGCAAATACTGTCTTTACTGTGCCTTTGGCAATGTTGAGGCGGTGCTGGTACTGGCGGTATCAAAAGATCCTGTCTGAGCAATTCCCTGGTTGCCTGCTTGGGGCAGTGCTCTCTGGAACTGGTAGGATGGGGCGTGCCATGATTGGGGTCTCTGCCCGATGAAAGGGACGGCTGGTGTGGGTCTTGTCTGATTTCGGTAACGTGAGTAGGTGTTGGAACCAAAGGAGTAGGGGCAATTTCTGGACCAGTGGCCGGACATTCCACAGGAGAAGCACGAATTAAAAGACGGCATGCCTGAAAAAGCACAATTTTTGAAAAAGAAGAGAGAAAGCAAAACGGCGACTGGAAATACAAAATGTACTAAACCCTTTGCCTGGGATCGGGAGGGTGGGAGGGCACTAAGTCAGGTTTAAGTATTATTGGCAAAGATAGATGGTACTCGGTGTGTTTGTGAAATCACCTGAATGGGGAAGCTGAGAAAGCGCTTCATTTATATAGGGGTACGCTTGAATGAATTAGACTATCAAACACAATGATCACTTCGATCATCTTCACAACACCTCCTTGCAGTACACCCTGTTAATATGCATATCTATGGAGACCGTTCCTTTGTGGCTTCGGCTCCAACTCTGTGGAATTCTCTGCCCTTGACGATCAGGAAAACATCTTCCCTTGGTGATTTCAAGAATGCCTTAAAGACGCACCTTTTCTTACAATAGTTTACGTTCTTGTATTGTTGTATCGTTATGCTTGTAGTGGTATTATTTGTTATATATATATATTTATGTTGTTGTTGATTTATAGTGTACTTCTTTGTAAAGCGCTTAGAGAATTAAGTGTTAATTATTAGGCGCTATATAAATCGAAAGTTATTATTATTATTATTATGGGTGCATCTATGACGCAAGGAAAGCATAAAATGCAAATTAGAATGAAGGCCTATGGCGCGCCAAACAGACAAAACTAAATTTGTCCAGCCAATCTGTCTTTTTAATAGTAATTATATTATGCCAAAGAATTCAAAAAAAAATATGAAAACTTGTAGATTTAGCATCCGTTTCAAAAAACAAAATATTAAGAAACAGCCAATGGGGATAGCATACAAATTATATTTTTTAAATAATTTCCAAAGAAACGACACCTATCGATTAATGTTAGCATAAAACCATCAGCTAAAAGCAAAGTCCATGGTGACAATCATTTTTGTAGTCCTCATCACGAAGGGTGACAATATGTCATGTACATATAGCAAGAATGTAAAACACACCCAAAATAGAACTCACAGTTAAAAAAAACTACAGACCCATATCATCATGTAATAAAATTAGAAGATTTGAGATTTCGACAAAATTCCAATCGGAAATTTACTCAATACAATGGCAATACGGCATTTGATATCGTTTTAATGTGAGTTTTGAAACTTGTAGTATTTTTCTCAATGATTCTACTCCAACTCCCCCCCACCGATAAAAGTTTGGCACTGTTTGCGCCAATAAGAAACTAATTTTATACACTTATTTTCCTCATGGGGGGGGGGGGCAGTGGATGACAATCATGAAAATGTCTAAACATTATTATAAAAAAAAAAAATTGGAAAACAAAAATCACTTCAAGGGATGCTAGCTATTTTTATTTATTTTTATAGGGCGTAACGCCCTAAAAGGGGTTATAACGCCGTCAAACTATGGCGTTATAAAGCACTATTACTAAATTAGAGCGTTATAACGCCGTAAATTAGGGCGTTATTACGCCCTAATTGGGCATTATAATTACTCAATTAGGGCGATATAACGCCGTAAATTAGGGCGTTATAACGTCGTATAGGGCGTTATTACGCCATAATAGGGCGTTATAACGCCGTAAAATATGGCGTGATAGCGCCCTAATTTAGGGCGTAATAACGCCGTATAGGGCGTTATAACGCCAAACTGAAAAAGTGTTTATTTGTTGGCGGAGACCAGCTTCCGTAGTAAGCAGTAAAAGACTGCCACCGAATTTAGGCTGGATCAATACAATTCAGAGGAAATCCCGTGGACCTACAACGGCTAGCCTGGGTTTTGAGCAGATAACAGGGTTCGGCATTTTGTACGTTCCTAAAAGGCCAAAAACAGTTGCCGATAGGCAATAGTGCCGGTTCTTTTGTTTTGTTTTTTAATTACAAGCCTGCTTATCCAAACGGCTTGCTTTAATAACATTTATGTTACTGTTATAAACTTACTGACATTTTGCCTTATTCCGTTTTACATGTTACCGTCGATATTTCTCATGGAAAAATGGAAATACAAGTGTATCTGATTTGGATTCAATTGATTTCTTCCAGGAAAATGCGGAGGCATAAATGGGGCCGCATGTGAGCCATGCAGCATAAGCTTCCGATGAGTGCTTTGAAAGTTTAAAGTCGTCACCGGTGTTTCAAAGGTCTGGTAGACGACTCTCGGGACGAAGCCGATCAACTTTAGGAAGCGAGAAAGAAACACTTCATGGTCACGTTGCGTCCTTAAATGTAGCCAACACTGGGATCGATGGTGACCATTATGGGGCGGCCAAATAAGGGGGCCGTCTTCACATGTACACATCTTTAAAGCCATTGGACCGTTTCGGTACAGAAAACAAAATTAAAAAAAATCACAGATTTACAAATAACTTACAGGGTTTACAGAAGTTAGTGGTGAAATACTCCTCTTGAAATATTGTTCCATGAAATGCTTTACTTTTTGAGAAAACAGTAAAACAATATAAATTCTCGTTAACGAGAATTACAGATTTATTTTAAACACAATGTCATGACACGGCGAAACGCGCGGATACAAGGGTGGGTTTTCCAGTTATTTTGTCCCGACTCCGATGACCGATTAAGCCCAAATTTTCACAGGTTTGTTATTTGATATAGAAATTGTGATACACGAAGTGTGGGCCTTGGACAATACTGTTTACCGAAAGGGTCCAATAAAGCAAAGTTGGGTGGACAAAGCGGAACGGGCCCAGTCAGGTGGGAATCACTTGTGGATGTAGCCTCTAAAGATATTTGCAAAACGCCCAATTCCATAAGTCTCTCAGGGCATAAAGACATAAATTATACAATGAGAGAAAGATGAGCAGTTTCAAACAATGAGTTTTAACAGGGACTTAAAACAGTGAAAAGAATTAGCCCTGCGAATATGCTCAGGAAGACCATGGGAAGACTATTTAAAAGAAACTGTGCGGCATATCAAAACTTGTTGTGGCCATTTTAAGTGGTAGAAGCTCTTATTGATAGCAATGACTGCATTAATACTGGTATAATATTGATTTAGAAACAGTCATGAGTGTGTAAAAATCGCTGTAATGTCACGAGACAAGCCTGAGTATAAAGCAATATGTATTTGTCCATTGCCTGAAGAGTCATGGGATATAAGCATCAGTTTGAGTTGTAGAGATCAGGCTGAGATGAAAACAATGGGTGTGCAATAGGCCTAAAGTATTAATACGCCATGTAACCGTTCTTATCAATCCAAAATATTTAGCCTAACATAGCTGCGCTTCCGCCGTTAAGCGGCGTGCATCAAAGGGCAATATTTTGACGTCACAGTTGAAGGCACGCTTTGTTACTTATATAGTGCAACAAAGCGGCTATACAAAACGGGGCCCCACAATGTGGTAACATGCTATGGTAAAATTGGGCTTTGTGGCCCTTTATAACTTCACAAGTTAAGTACGTCACCAATTTCCACAATGTAGGCCTAAAGAATACTAGCCGGGGCAGGGTCCCGACATAGTAGGATGGTTTGACCTCACGAATGAACAACAATAATGGGCCCCGAGAATGTGAGTTGATCTGGCCTCACAGTAAGTTTAATATTATGATAATATAAATGATGAAATTTATAGTACTAGACATAGAGTTTTTTGTTAAATACAAAAACACGGTGTTCGGTTGGACGTTACGTGATGACGTAGTTCAAAAACATTGAACCATCAAGATGTTTTTTATATAATGTGTCGTTATTTTATAGTTAAACTTGTATTACACTTTTGAACGCCTTGTTTCTTCACAAATGCAATATGTTTGTGTGAGATTGGCATCAGTTTTTTTGTTTGCAACTAATGAAAGCCCTATTAAAATCTAGCTCACCCCTGCACTGGATGCTGCACACAGATTTGATAATCAACAGCGCCCTCTTTGGTGGGCAAAAAGAGAGCGCTGTTGGGAATGTCCCCAAAAACTTTCGCGCCATATGATTTTTACAAATTTTAAACGTTGTTTTATTGTTATTTAATACCCGATGACGTCATTTTGAAGGTTCAACTATCTGTTGAGTTTCAAGGTTCAAATCGATCTCAATCTTGAGTTATGCCGTAGATAAGCTCAAAAGTTTTTTTTTTTTTTTGCTGAAAAAAACACGAAGGCGAACTTTGACCCAGGGTAACGACCCGGAAGTTAAGGTCGTACGATTTTACCGTTAACTTTTCAAATGTTTCCCAAGTCTTTATCTATCCTATGCCCAAGTATGAACATCATAGCTTTTATATTCGTTGAGATACATCAACAAGTAAGTTGTAATTTTTCAACATTAGGAAACTTTTCAAAGACGTCATCAATGACGTCATCAATCCAAAAAAGTGTTGGTTTCATCTACTTATTATAACCTATGTACATAGTAAGTTTTAAGTTTGTACAAGTTTTACTTTTGTTTTAAAGCTCAAAAGTTGTTTTTTTGATGTAAAATACACGAAGACGAACTTTGACCCAGGGTAACGACCCGGAAGTTAAGGTCATACGATTTTGGCGTTAACTTTTCAAATGTTTCCCAAGTCTTTATCTATTTGATGCCAAAGTATGAACATCATAGCTGTTATATTCGTTGATATACAGCAACAAGCATATGGTCATTTTTCAACATTAAAAACCTTGTCATGACCTCATCAATGACGTCATCATTCCAAAAAAGTGGCGGTTTTATCTACTTATTATTACCTATGTACATAGTAAGTTTTAGGTTTGTACAAGCTTTTCTTTTGTTTTAAAGCTCAAAAGTTGTTTTTTGATGACAAAATGCGGAGGCGAACTTTGACCCAGGGTAACGACCCGGAAGTTAAGGTCGTACGATTTTGGCGTTAACTTTTTAAATGTTGTCCAAGTATTTATCTATCCGATGCTGAAATATGAACATCATAGCTTTAATAGTCGTTGAGATACAGCAACAAGCAAATTGTAATTTTTCAACATTAAAAACCTTGCCATGACGTCATCAATGACGTCATCACTCCAAAAAAGTGGCGGTTTCATCTACGCACTAGTGCCTATGTACAAAGTAAGTTTTAAGTTAGTTCAAGCTGTTCTTTTGTTTTAAAGCTCAAAAGTTGTTTTTTGATGAAAAAATGCGGAGGCGAACTTTGACCCAGGGTAACGACCGGAAGTTAAGGTCACACGATTTTGACGTTAACTTGTTAAATGTTATCCAAGTCTTTATCTATCTGATGTCCAAGTATGAAAATCATAGCATTCACATTCGTTGAGATACAGCGAAAAGCAAATGTCGTTTTTCAACTTTAAAAACATTCCCAAAAAGTGGCGGTTTCATCTACTCACTATCTCACTATTGCCTATGTACATAGTAAGTTTTAAGTTTGTACAAGCTTTACTTTTGTTTAAAATTGCTGGAGAAAGTTCGCAGGGAAAAAAGAACACGAGAAAAAAAAAAAAAAAAAAAAAAAACAAAACAATAACAATAGTTGTTCGGCTGTTGGCCGAACGCCTAAAAATTATTACAAAAACACGGTGTTCGGTTGAACGTAACGTGATGACGTAGTTCAAAAACATTGAACCAAAAAGATGAATTTTTCTACAATGTGTCGTAACTCTTTATAGTCAAAGGCAGTGGACACTATTGGTAATTACTCAAAATAATTATCAGCCTAAAGCCTTACTTGGTGACGAAATGGGGAGAGGTTGATGGTATAAAACATTGTGAGAAACGGCTCGCTCTGAAGTGACATAGTTTTCGTCCATTTGTTCAGACAGGATTGAATTAACGGAAAATACCAAAAAGAAATCAATTCAGACATGGGTATAAGTTCATGGTGAAATAAATATGGAAAAATACGTTTATAAATAATATAAGAGGATTAATGATTAATACTTGACATTGGTTAAAGGCAGCGTGAAAGCAACAGACATGAATGCATCACACCCCTACATAAACTATAAACGAAAGGAAGCTGAATGGAGGATGTTTTCAGGCAGTGTACATTTTGTTATACGCTGACCCACTGACCCAGGTCGCTTCTGATTGGTTTATGAAGAAAAACCTACGAAACCAAAAACAAGTTGTAAAGGGCCCATTGTAGTTTGCGTCTTGCTTGTGGTCGCGGACAAAGGTCTAGACAGCTTCGCACTATAAGGACTACCTTCTAAGAAACATTCCTTGAGGCTTTGTTAAACTTTACGAAAACACTTCCACAGCCAGTAGTTTCATGCTTTATGAACTTGCCTGGGCTTTTCACCAATAAACTATCTGACCTTTATTGTGTATAATATTTTAGGGGGTTTTGGTGCGAAAAGTGTTTACATTTTCACCACTATTATTCATGTGAACACAATCTGTACGTTGCATATATTTTATATTTAGGTGGGTAAAAAATGATAGATTTGTCCAATAACGTATTTTTGATATTTTATCACATACTATCCCCTTAGGCATCAAACTTTTGAAAGTTCGCTCACACACCGAACAAGATGTGAGCTTGGTTTAATTTAAGATTGCCGTGACGAACGCCCAATTAATTATTTAATTCCGTCGATCAATCGATTCACCAAGATTTAAAAAGTAAATATAATTTGTTGTTTTTACCCGTGCTTTTTTAATTGATGATCACATTTAACGAGTGTTTTTCAAGGAACATTAGCATTACGGCTTTTTGCTAACAAAACAGTTGCTGGCAGTGTAAGCACTTTATGTATTAATTGTGTATTTATTAATTGTAATCCACCATACATAAACTGACAAACCTGTACAAGTTTGAGATCGATTGGCCATCTGGGTCTCGAAAAATAGTGAAAAACCGATTCTACTTTTTGCATGACATCAATGTAAAAAAAAAATGAATAAAATGCTCACTGAGCGATAAACTCTAAAATAAAATTGTGATTTATCAACATTAAAAACCTTGTCATGACGTCATCAATGACGTCATCATTCCAAAAAGTGGCGGTTTCATCTACTCACTATTATCTATGTACATAGTAAGTTTTATGTTTGTACAAGCTTTACTTTTGTTTAAAAGCTCAAAAGTTGTTTTTTTAAGTAAAATTCACGAAGGCGAACTTTGACCCAGGGTAACGACCCCGAAGTTAAGGTCGTACGATTTTGGCGTTAACTTTTCAAATGTTGTCCAAGTCTTTATCTATCCGATGCTGAAATATGAACATCATAGCTTCAATATTCGTTGAGATACAGCAACAAGCAAATTGTAATTTTTTTCAACATTAAAAACCTTGGCATGACGTCATCAATGACGTCATCAATCCAAAAAAGTAGGAGTTTAATCTGTGCACTAGTGCCTATGTACAAAGTAAGTTTTAAGTTTGTACAAGCTTTACTTTTGTTTAAAAGCTCAAAAGTTGTTTTTTTAAGTAAAATTCACGAAGGCGAACTTTGACCCAGGGTAACGACCCCGAAGTTAAGGTCGTACGATTTTGGCGTTAACTTTTCAAATGTTGTCCAAGTCTTTATCTATCCGATGCTGAAATATGAACATCATAGCTTCAATATTCGTTGAGATACAGCAACAAGCAAATTGTAATTTTTTTCAACATTAAAAACCTTGGCATGACGTCATCAATGACGTCATCAATCCAAAAAAGTAGGAGTTTAATCTGTGCACTAGTGCCTATGTACAAAGTAAGTTTTAAGTTTGTACAAGCTTTACTTTTGCTTTAAAACTCAAAAGTTGTTTTTAATGAAAAAATGCGAAGGCGAATTTTGACCCAGGGTAAAGACCGGAAGTTAAGGTCATACGTTTTTTGCGTTTCTTTTCAAATGTTGTCCAAGTCTTTATCTATCCGATGCTGAAATATGAACATCATAGCTTTTTTGTTCGTTGAGATACAGCAACAAGCAAATGGTAATTTTTCAAAATTAAAAACCCTGTCATGACGTCATCAATGACGCAATCATTCTCAAAATATGGCGGTTTCTTCCACTCACTATTGCCTATGAACATAGTAAGTTTTAAGTTTGTACAAGCTTTACTTTTGTTTAAAAGTTCAAAAGTTGTTTTTTGATGTAAAATACACGAAGGCGAACTTTGACCCAGGGTAACGACCCGGAAGTTAAGGTCGTACGATTTTTGCGTTAACTTTTCAAATATTGTCCAAGTCTTTATCTATATCCGATGGCCAAGTATGAACATCATAGCTCTTATATTCGTTGAGATACAGCAACAAGCAAATGGTCATTTTTTAACACTAAAAACCCTGTCATGACTTCATCAATGACGTCATCATTCCAAAAAAGTGGCGGTTCCATCAACTCACTGGTGCCTATGTACATAGTAAGTTTTAGGTTTGTACAAGCTTTACTTTTGTTTTAAAGCTCAAAAGTTGTTTTTTGATGAAAAAATGCAAAGGCGAACTTTGACCCAGGGTAACGACCGGAAGTTAAGGTCATACGATTTTTGCGTTAACTTTTCAAATGTTGTCCAAGTCTTTATCTATCCGATGCCCAAGTATGAACATCATAGCATTCATATTCGTTGAGATACAGCGAAAAGCAAATGTCGTTTTTCTACTTTAAAAACCTTGCCATGAAGGCATCAATGACGTCATCATTCCCAAAAAGTGGCGGTTTCATCTACTCACTATTGCCTATGTACATAGTAAGTTTTAAGTTTGTACAAGCTTTACTTTTGTTTAAAATTGCTGGAGAAGGTTCGCAGGAAAAGAAGAACACGAGGAAAAAAACAAAAAACAGAACAATAACAATAGATGTTAGGCTGTTGGCCGAACACCTAATAAATAACAGTCAGTTTGTATATAATTTGGTCTCAAAGACGAAATTTTATGGGGTTGGGCCCCTAGATTGTGAGATGATTTGGCCTCGCAGAGAGCAATAATTATGATAATAATAATGATATTTATAATAATAATTATAGTAAGTTTGTATACAATTTGGTCTCAAAGCCGAAGTTTCATGGGGATGGGCCCCAAGATTGTGAGAGGATTTGGCCTCACAGAAAAAGTATTATGGGGTTGGACCCCAAAATGGTGAGATCATGAACATTTTGCCTTATAGATGCAGTATTATGGGGATGGGCCCCGAGATGTTGAGATGATCTGGCCTCACTGAAAGTATTGTTACGATAACAACTATATATTGTAAATACTAATGATACAAGTTGGCCTCACTACGAAGTTTTACGGGAATTGGCCCCAAGATTGTGAGATGATCTGGCCTCACAGATGAAGTATTATGGTGTTGGAACCCAAGATTGTGAGATGAGTTTGCCTCAGAGATGAAGTACTATGGGGATAGGCCCCGAGGTGGTGAGATGATTTGGCCTCACAGAAGTATCAATTTGATATTAAAATAGTATTCATAATATAATATACTAATTATGGTCAGTTGTAAGTATAATCTAGTCTTACAGACGAAATTTTGTGGGGATGGGCCCGGAGATTGTGAGATGATTTTGCCTCACAGATGAAGTACTATGGGGTGGGACCCCGAGATTGGGAGATAATTTGGCCACACAGAAGTATTAATTTTGTGTTAATAATGATATTTGAAACAATAATAATAGTCAGATTGTATCTTTCAGACAAAGTTTTACGGGGATTAGCCCCGAGATTGTGATAAGATTTGGGCCTCACAGATAAAGTATTACGGGGTTGGACCCCGAGATGGTGAGATGAAATTTGCCTCAGAGAAGTATTATTATGGGGATGTGTCCCGAGGTGGTGAGATGATCTTGCCTCAAAGAAAGTATTCAAATGATAATAATAATGGAATTTAAAGTAATATAGTAAATTTGTATATATATAATTGGCATCACGAATGAAATATTATGGGGATGGGCCCCGAGAGTGTTAGAAGGACTTGCCTCACAAATAAATTATCGGATGGGCCCCGAGATGATTAGATGGTTCTGCCTCACAGATAAAGTATATAAATGGGGATGGGCCCCGAGTTTGTGAGATGAATTGCCCCCACAAGATGGAGTATGTATAATGTCACCTTAAAAATGTCATTGTATGCATTGTGCACTAAAGCAAATTTTTGGTCCTTGGTCCACCCGTTTTATTTTAGAGTGGTCAAGAAATATTCAAGAAACCTATGGGGGTGAGCCCCCGAGACGGTGAGATGAATTTGCCACACAGGATGGATTATGTGTTAATTAATGTGAAAAAGAAAAAGAACAGAAAAAAACATGAATTTGAACAATTTAGGGCGCCTAAGCCATGTGCATTAAAACGAGTTTCAGTCCTTGGGCCACCACTGTCTTATTGTAGCGGTTCAAATAAATATACCAGAAATATATGGTGTGGGCCCCCGAGACGGTGAGATGCGGCAGATCTGCCGCACAGATGGACTGTGTATGGGGTGCAACCCCTAAATAAAGTATTTCGCTCCACGTATGGAATACAAATACAGTACATTACAATGCCTAGAGAATGCGAGGTGATTCGGCCTCACAGAAGGTTATGGAATGATATTGTCTCAAATTTAAAAGCAGGTCTGGGGTTATACCCCCAAGATGCCTAGATGAATTACATTTATATTTAATTGAGTCAGAAAGATACAGATTTCTTAGTCAAAAAGTTCAATGATTTGCTTTTGGGTTCATATAGATGTTGGGTCGGGACCAAATATATTGTTTACCGTAAAAGCGTGCTGGCGGAAATGGGCCGAGGTGGTGAGACAAATTTGCCCTCTCAAATAAACATTAAGATGCAGTTAATTTTTCTGCAAACGTGGGAGTAATTGGACTGGCAACAAAATGTGTTATTTATTATAGCTGGTTCTGAATCCTGGGATCAGCGGGCCTTGCTGCAAAGAACAATCATCGGTTGTGGCGATTAAACCTCGCTTGGCGCCAGCACGGGCGCAGTACATCTGTGCAAAACGGCAGCACTTGTATTGTCAGAGTTTCAGAGTATGGCAGGTACCTACAAAATACTCAAGATACACACTTTGGGGAGTATATTTCACCACTTCGCAAAATCAATCCAGAGGAAACAAGAGAGACGGCGAGCGAAGGGGTGTACCCTCCGGTGGGTATGTCACGGACGCCGGCTTAAAAGAAGCTTAAAAGAAGAAAGGAAGAAATGGCATGCGTGTAGATAGATTAAAGAGTTTCCATCTGACAAGGTCTAGGGTGAAGGCAAGATCTGTGGCTTACAATGGGTCACCTACACACATTGTGGTCTTCTAGTATGGAGACACACTTCTAGTACCGTTTGAGTTTCGGAGTACAAGCGGACGCAAACTCATCTAAGGGAGTTGTCGAGCAAAGTCACATTATTCAAGGGAAATTGGACAGACCGGTTGGCTTTGCATTTGACCCTGTGGCCCTCCTATCAAGCGTGTCAAAAGGGGCTAAAAAGCCGTTCATGTTTCTTTCTAAAGATACCCGGTTCCGGGCTCCTCGGATGGGAGAATGCATTTACTCAACCTTTGTCCTGAGGAAGCTTTGTCAAATGTCTTTTACACCGTTTTCTTTGTACCATCCCTAATGGGATAAAGTGTGGGGTGACATCGGCTGCATGGCAGCCTCCAGATCCCTATTTGAGTGGTGACCAAATCTAACGTTGTTCAGTCGACGGAGGCTGCGGTCGGCGATAGAAGCTGATATTTATTTTATTTTTAAATACTTTTCAGCACATACTATTATTACTCCGTCTAGACGAGGCTTTCCTTCGGTTTCGGGCTTTAGAATGTTTCTAAACGAGTATATCAGATGGGCAGAACATCATGCAATGCGTGTGGTAGTGTCGGATTATTTGGTCAAAAGAATGACAGGCTTTGGTTGGCTAGCCTCACATGATGTTCAATGGAACGTGGAAGGAAGGCGAAGATGGGTGCGTTGGACTGATTGATGCCATATTGTTGTCAAGTAGCCTAACGCGAGGTTTCGCATGGTGGATATACATGTATATAAATAAAAATATATAAAACTAGAAATTTAGAGTTTGTTTTAAAACAAACTCTAGGTGTTCGGTTTCCGGGAGTAAAAACCTGGTGTAAAAAAATATTCCACCTTGCTTTGTTCTCAAGATTTGTACTCAAGTTTCACCTCAGTCGAACATTGGTTTGGCATACACACAGCTTTGAAAAGTACACCTTTAAAGCAATACCACCTGACACATTATGACCTCATCAAGCTAAGACTGCACGGATACGTTGCTATTATGAAGGAGATTATGTATACCAATATTGAAACAATTGTCATAAACTGAGACACAAACATCTAGTAAAAGTGTATTTTTAGATGTTTATGATCTGCCGCTAGAGGGCGCACATATTTTTGGTAACGTCATCAGTAGTGTTTTTTTAAACCAGACCTTTGCCAGACTTGTATGCTGTGATGGTAAAGCATCAAAGGATGTATATTTAAACCTAAAAGGCCTTTAATAACGCCCCTTCAAATCATGTTTACAGTCATTTCCGGTTTGAAAAGGTCAAAAGGTCAAGACAAATTCACCAACATGTCCATTTTAGTTAAGTACGTAAATCCCTTTCATTTAATGTATAGATTGTCAAAATGGTTAATGTGATTGAGGAAACATGAAGTTACGAGAAATTGACGACTGCAGAATAGACTAACTAACCAAAAGGCAAATGTACCTGACATGTTGAAAACGCCTCGAACACGGACAGAAACGATTAACACGTGGCGCAGAGCGTGACTATGCTCCGCAATGCACCGCAGGGTTAAACAAGTACACGCCAAGTACAAGCCAAATTCAGATCTATGGCACTCCTGGAGCTCCGTATAAACGTAATACTGTAATGCCCCTTTAAATGATGTTTGACCAGGCAAAGATATTAAGTAGGTTCCAACGGTTACAAAATATTACTATGATTAGCCCGTGCTTAGCCCGCTCATGGGGGTTCCATTGATTGTGATTAAATTTACTTTATTATCATTATGTTTGACAACTTGGACCGAGCACCTCTGGGTCAAAAGAATTACGGATTTATTTTAAACACATGTCATGACACGGCGAAACGCGCGGTCACGAGGGTGGGTTTTTCCGTTATTTTCTCCCGACTCCGATGACCGATTGAGCCTAAATTTTCACAGGTTTGTTATAGAAGTTGTGATACACGAAGTGTTGTCCTTGGGCAATACTGTTAACCGAAAGGGTCCAATGGCTTTAAGTCATGTTTGACGCCTTGGATCGGGCACCACTAGGGCAGGAGATGTTAAGGAGGTTCCAAACGATACATAATTAGTATGCCTAGCCCGGTTTTGGGTTTCAGTGTTTTCTTATTTTATGTAAACAAAATTATGTGCATTAAAGGAACACGTTGCCTTGGATCGGACGAGTTGGTCTATAAAAAGCGTTTGTAACCGTTCGTTGTAAAATACATAATGGTTGGAAAGATGTTGTAAAAGTAGAATAAAATGATCCACACAAATTTGCCTCGAAATTGCGTGGTTTTCCTTTTACTTTGCGAACTAACACGGTCGGCCATTTTTGGGAGTCATATAAAACAGGATCTATGGAAAAGCTGAAAATAAAAACCATGTCGCAGTATACCATTGTTATTCAATAGAGACTAATATTATAGTCACTTTGGTTGGGGAGTGAGGAAAATAGTAAAACACACACATAAATCACATTGCTGGCTGAGACATAATTGTATGCACCTGACAAATCTATGCATGGATATTCTTTAGAAGGTTTTGTTTGTTTGAATAGATTCACATGGTTCGTTGATTATAAGGGGGTTGGTTGTGGCGACAACAACCTTGTTATCATTTTGACAACCATCAATTATAATGTAATTTCACGGCTGATGGTTGCACTTTGGTATTGTCACTTTTCAAGTGTGTAAAGGCTTAAAGTTTGATGAATAGTATGACGAAAACGAACTTTTATCCTTTTGAACTGAATTCATGATTTATTGTCTCATTCTTCTCACGTAGCTGTTTAGTAGGGTCAAAACGTGAGGCCAGTGACACTATTTTGCAAGTACAAGTACACCATGTAATGTTAGTTGGACGCAGTTTGCTAACAGCCATTAACCTTTTTTAAATAAAATCAGAACATTAATAATTTTGCTTGTTAAATAAAATAAAATTGAAGAGGATGCCTGAATTGACTAAAACAATCGGAGTTGGACGAGGTGTAGACTTGATTCAAGTCTTAGATTGTGGTTATTCTTCTGCATCCCAGGCACGAAAAACGCCCCCACATTATTAGCGATCACGCGGGCCCTAACTCGCAATCTCAATACACACACGTTGCAACGTGTGCAGGCTGTGTATAAGTAAACTTCTTAATTAGTTACTGATTGTTTTGAATAAGTCGACTTCGCAAAATAATACGTCGGTAAGTAACTGATTCCACGAAATAAGTCGTCTCGATGAGATAACGTATGTCGCTAACTCGATATGTCGGATGGCACTCCTGGAGCTCCGTAGGTGACCTTTTGCCAGTCAAAACTTATAAATGGAAAATCACGCCATGTGCACGCACATGGCACTGGCGTATAATGTGTAAACAAGTCTGAACAAGCTATAGTCGCGAGGTGTATGCTGCGTTAGGCATAAAAATTTAGGCCAAGAAAACATACAAATGCTTACTTTTGAACCGTAAGACAAGGTCAAAAAGGGATTATGTCTGCGAGGCGTTTACGGAGTTTTGAATGATGATTCCGATGATGTATTGATTGTAAGAATCCCCTGTGTAGATCAGAAGTTATGATTTTATATTAATAAAAAAACTTTAAATGACCATCATTCAAGAATGGTTGACGTCATCATGACGTAACTTAAACGGTTTTCTCTCCTAATGAATATCTAACGATGTGTGAAGTTTCAAGTTCATACGAGTTTGGGAAAGGTGCTTTTGTGAGCGGACAAGGTATTTTTGAGTTGGCCGAACAAACTTTAAAAAAACACTAGAGATTGAGAGTTTGTGAACAAACTCAAGGTGTTCGGTTTCCGGGAGTAAAAGCCTTGATTCAAAAACAAATATTACACCTTTGTTCTCAAGATTTGTAATAAATGATTCAAATTACACAAACTGTCAAAACCACATGATTACGTCATCTAGTAAAAGTGTATGTTTGGTGACGTCATCGGTAATATTTGTTTTAAACCAGACCTTTGCCAGACTTGTATGGTGTGATGGTAAAGCATCAAAGGATGTTTATTTCGACCTAAAAGACAGTAAACCAAGCCCTTTCAAATCATTTCACAGTCACTTCCCGTTTAAACAGGTCAAAAGGTCAACGAAAGTTCACCAACATATCCATTTCTGTCAAGTACGTAAAGCCCTTTCATATGATGTACAGATTGTCAAAATAGCTTATGTAGTTTAGGAAATATGAACTTAGGAAATATTGACTGACGACTGAAGAAAAGACTGTAAGGGGCATGTATGTTTTAACCGCCTTGAACGAAGACTATTCTTCATGAAGCTTTTTCGCGCTCTATTGATAATATTTTAAAAAAGAAGTAAAAAAAAAAAAAC
The DNA here is from genome assembly GCF_032118995.1 of Asterias amurensis. Lineage (NCBI taxonomy): Eukaryota > Metazoa > Echinodermata > Asteroidea > Forcipulatida > Asteriidae > Asterias > Asterias amurensis. The sequence goes on along the minus strand of NC_092657.1, from coordinate 11,962,405 downwards.
GTGGATCAGAAATAATGATTTTTTGAAATAATTATTTGAATTTGTATTACTCAAGAATGGATGACGTCATCATGACCTAACTAACACATTATTCCACTCATAATGCATATCTAACTATGTGCGAAGTTTCAAGTTCATACGAGTTTAGGAAGTGTGCTTTTGTTCGAGGACAAGGGACGAAGAGAAGAAGAAGATGAAAATCTGGATTGTTTTATTTATTTTAACCATTCTGTTTACGTAACGTCCTTTCCTACAAGAGAAAGTTTAAAAGGGCTTATGTTATTCCAGAGATTTTTTTTCTTCAAACTATTTAACTCAGAATAACTTGGATAGTTGTTTTAACAAATAATCAAAACAATTGATGATTAAGCTAAGTTCAAGCAGTAATAGATATTGTAATACTGACGTGAATTCCGTGGGCCCAAAACGCCCTTCACCCGGGGGGAATGGTCGATCGATGTAACGTCTCTATTCTTCTCGGTGTTTAACCAAAACATGACCAATGTTCGTCTTTTTGTACTGTTGTTTTCTCACATAATTAAAAGTCCCTTGAATCACTGAAGTAGGTGGCCATCTCAGCGAAACTTTGTCTTCAATTCCACATTGACCACTAAGCCATCAGAAGGGTAACATTTGAACAATTTGACGCCGAAGATTGAGAGGAAATCATTTTCGCAGCGTTCTGCATAAATAGAGCTATACAGCTCTAAATAATAGAGCTATATAGCTCTATGCATATCACGCTATGGCACAGAGTACAATAAACTTGGCAGCATGCCACCAAATAAATGATGCCTAATACACTACACGTGTACGACACACGTGTTACGCACAACCAATGGAAAAATTTCGTAGTTCTTTATACATGAAATTATGAATTTTCAAACTCGATTTTGAACCAGAAGACGAGATCAAAATGGGATCATGTCTGCGAGGCATTTACGGAGTTTTTAACGAACTTTCCGATGATGTGTCGATTGTAATAACCCATCATGTAGATCAAAAGTTATGATTTTTTGAAATAATAAACTTTGAAAACTCAAGAACTCAAGATCTCAAACGGTTTCTTCTCCTGATAAATATATAACTATGTGTGAAGTTAGAAGTTCATACAGGTTTGGAAAGTGTGCTTTTGTTAGAGGGCAAGGGACGGAGATGTATTTTTGAAGAAAAATATACAATTGCAAACTTTGACCTTCCGGTACGAACGGAAGGAGGGGTCATACGATTTTGACGTTAACTTTTCAAATGTAGTCCCAGTCTTGATCTATCAGATGCGTAATTATGAATATCATAACTGTAAAATTCGAAGACATATAGCGAAAAGCAAATGGTAACTTTTTGAACCTAAAAACCTTGTAATTCGACACCTGATGACGTCATCATGACGAAACTAAAACGGTTTCATCTACTAATGAATATCTAACTATGTGTGAAGTTTCAAGTTTATGTGAGCTTAGCAAGTATGTCTTTGTTAGCGGACATAAACCACGGAGAAGAAGACGAAGTAAAAAAAAAAATAATAAAAAAAAAATAACAAAAACAAGAGGTCTTCGGACTCGAGTCCGAACACCTAAAAACAAGAGGTCTTCGGACTCGAGTCCGAACACTTAAAAAAAAAAAAAAAAAAAAAAACGAACAAAAACAAGAGGTCTTCGGACTCGAGTCCGAACACCTAAAAAAACGAACAAAAATAAGAGGTGTTCGGGTTCAATACCCGAACACCTAATTAAAAAAAAACGAACAAAAATAAGAGGTGTTCGGGTTCAATACCCGAACACCTAAAAAAAAAAAAAAAAAAGAACAAAAATAAGAGGTGTTCCGGGCTGTTGGCCCGAACACCTAATTACAAAAATACGGTGTTCGGTTGGGCGTTACGTGATGACGTAGTTAAAAAACATTGAACCATAAAGATGACTTTTTCTACAACGTGTCGTTAATTTTTATAGTTAAACTTGTGTCACAGTTTTTAACGACTCCTTTTTTTTCTTCACAAATGCAACATTTTTGTGTGAGATAGGCTTTAGGTTTTAATTTGCAATTTCTGGAAACAGTTTTAAAATTAAGCTACCTCTGCACGGGATGACGTTAACTTTTCAAATGTTGTCCAAGTCTTTATCTATCCGATGCTGAAATATGAACATCATAGCTTTTCTATTCGTTGAGATACAGCAACAAGCAAATGGTCAATTTTCAAAATTAAAAACCCTGTCATGACGTCATCAATGACGCCATCATTCCCAAAATATGGCGGTTTCTTCCACTCACTATTGCCTATGAACATAGTAAGTTTTAAGTTTCTACAAGCTTTACTTTTGTTTGAAAGCTCAAAAGTTGTTTCAAATCATTTCAAATCATTTCACAGTCACTTTCGGTTTAAACGAGTCAAAAGGTCAACGAAAGTTCACCAACATATCCATTTCTGTAAAGTACGTAAAGCCCTTTCATATGATGTATAGATTGTCAAAATAGCTTATGTAGTTTAGGAAATATGACGACTGTAGAAAAGATTGTAAGGGGCATGTATGTTTTAACCGCCTTGAACGAAGACTTCTTCATGGAGCTTTTTCGCGCTCTATGGATGATCACTGGAGCGTGACTCTGCATCACAGCTAATACACTACACGTTGTGTGTATGCCTACGTGCAATGTTTATGCACATACCAACGTGGATTTACGTTGTTCTTTAGACGTGAATTTTGAAATTTAAGCAAATTTTTGAGCCGGAAGACAACATCAAAATGGGGTCATGTCTGTGAGGCGTTTACGAATTTTTCAATGACGATTCCGATGATGTTTCGATTGTAAGAATCCCTCATGTAGATCAAAAGTTTTGATTTTTTGAAATAAACTTTGAATATCCATAACTCAAGAATTGATGACGTCACCACGACGTAACTCACACGGTTTTTTCTCCTAATGAATCGCTAACTATGTGTGAAGTTTCAAGTTCATACGAGTTTGGGAAAGGTGCTTTTGTTAGCGGAGAAGGGACGGTCAGAAGAAGAAGAAGTATGAAGAAAAAGAAAAACTAGATATAGTTTGTAGAAACAAACACTAGGTGTTCGGCTATTGTTGGGTCAGTGTTTGAATAAATGAAACAAGTATTGTAAGTATCCCGTCAAATTACAAAGAAATCAAAACCAAACAGTTTTCTTGATGTGTAATTTTTTTATGGAAAAAGCATCAACAAGTGTACATTTCAACCTAAAAGCCTTAAAATAATGCCTTTTCAAAGCATTTTACAGGCTCTTCTAGTTTAAAAGGGTCAAAAAGTCAACAGAAGGTCACCAACATACCCATTTTTGTGGAATACGTGAGGCCCTTTCATATGATGTATACATTGTCAAAATATTTTTGTTATTGACGAAACGTGAACTGATGAATAATGGCGACTGGAGAAGAGACTAACTAACTAGGAGGGAAATGTTTGTTGAAAACGCCTTGAAAACAGACTTCGTATGTAAAGCCCTTTCATGTGATGTATAGATTGTCAAAATAGCTTTTGTGGTTGAGGACAAAGGAACTTATGCATAATGACGACTGGAGAAAAGACTAACCGAAAGGAAAAATGTTTGTTGAAAACACCTTGAAAACAGACTATGTACGTAAAGCCCTTTCATGTGATGTATAGATTGTCAAAATAGCTTCTGTGGTTGAGGACATAGGAACTTATGCATAATGACGAATGGAGAAGAGACTAACTAACCGAAAGGGAAATGTTTGTTGAAAACACCTTGAAAACAGACTACGTACGTAAAGCCCTTTCATATGATGTATAGATTGTCAAATAGCTTTTGTGGTTTAGGACAAAGGAACTTATGAATAATGAAGACTGGAGAAGAGACTAACTAACCGAAAGGGAAATGTTTGTTGAAAACACCTTGAAAACAGACTACGTACGTAAAGCCCTTTCATATGATGTATAGATTGTCAAAATAGATTGTGTGTTTGAGGACATAGGAACTTATGCATAATGACGACTGGAGAAGAGACTAACTAACCGAAAGGGAAATGTTTGTTGAAAACACCTTGAAAACAGACTACGTACGTAAAGCCCTTTCATATGATGTATAGATTGTCAAAATAGCTTGTGTGGTTGAGGATATTAGGAGCTTATGCATAATGACGACTGGAGAAGAGACTAACTAACCGGGAGGGAAATCTTTGTTGAAAACGCCCTGAAAACAGACTAAAGCGAAGCTAGTTATAGGAGAAAAAAAAATTAAATACAAAAATTAATAGTACAAATTTTGGTCGCCAAGTGGTCTCCCATCCAAATACTGACTGGGCCCGATTTTGCTTAACTTTAGTGACCGGTGTTATCAACGCAGTATGGTCGTAGATAAAACCAATTAATTACTTTTGAAGAAAACTGACATTATGTTGAGAACGCCTCGAACGCAGACTAAAACGATCAACACGTGGTGCAGAGCGTGACTATGCTCCTCAATGCACCGCATACTTACACGTGGTGACCGCAATGCACCGCATGCTTACACGTGGTGACAAAGTACATGTTCATGTAATTGTAAAATCTTTACGGCAATCAATGGGGGAATTTTGTAGTTCTTTATACATGAATTTTAAATTTTTCAACCTCTCTTTTGAACCAGAAGACAAGATCAAAAAGGGGTCATGTCTGTGAGGCGTTTACGGAGTTAACAATGCCCTTTCCGATGATGTGTTGATTGTAAAAATCCCTCATGTAGATCAAAAGTTGTGATTTTTTGGAACAATAAACTTTGAATGAGTGTATCTCGTCAACTGATGACGTCATCGTGACGTAACAACTTTTGCATCATCTACTGGTTATTGTCTACCTGTGTGCAAAGTTTCAACTTAATGCAAGCTTCGCAACTATGCTTTTTCTTGCGGACAATCGACAGCGAGAGGAAGAAGAAAAACCAAAAAAAAAAAGAAAAAACCGAACAATAACAAAGAGTTGTTCGGGCTGTTACCCGAACACCTAAAAACGAACAAAATCAAAGAGTTGTTCGGGCTGTTGCCCGAACACCTAAAAAAAAAAAATAAAAAAAAAATAGATATAGTGTTTGTAAAAACAAACACTAGGTGTTCGGCTATTGTTGGGTCAGTGTTTAAATAAATGAAACAAGTATTGTAAGTATCCCGTCAAATTACAAAGAAATCAAAACCAAACAGTTTTCTTGATGTGTAATAATTTTATGGAAAAAGCATCAAAAAGTGTACATTTCAACCTAAAAGCCTTTAAATACTGCCTTTTCAAAGCATTTTACAGGCTATTCCAGTTTAAAAAGGTCAAAAAGTCAAGGGAAGGTCACCAACATACCCATTTTTGTGGAATACGTGAGGCCCTTTCATATGATGTATAGATTGTCAAAATAGATTTTGTGTTTGAGGAAACGTGAACTGATGAATAATGGCGACTGGAGAAGAGACTAACTAACCAGAAGGGAAATGTTTGTTGAAAACGCCTTGAAAACAGACTACGTACGTTAAGCCCTTTCATATGATGTATAGGTTGTCAAAATAGCTTTAGTGGTTGAGGACCTTATGTATAATGACGACTGAAGAAGAGACTAACTAACCGGAAGGGAAATGTTTGTTGAAAACGCCTTGAAAACAGACTACGTACGTAAAGCACTTTCATATAATGTATAGTGAATCGATGAAAAGAATAATTGTTAATAGCTCGCCAAGATGCAAAGAAATCAAAATGAAAACGGATTACTTTTATACATTTCAATTTTTTAATTCTACCACCATATTCAACGGGAACTTTAAACAACATGCATACAACAAATATTCACAAGAAAAAGCCAAGCTGAAAAAATTTTTGCTCATAAAAAATTATAGGATTTTTCAAAACAATAAACTTTCGTTAAACAACAAAATAAGCCATGCCATTATTAACTTTTAGACTATTGAAAGAGGCACTTGTTTTCAGTCAAAATGTAAAACGAAGACAAGTCGAGGAAATGGCAAACCTAAGTCCCTCGTGAATTTTGACTTAAAGGGAAGGTACAATACACTAGGTGTATCTCAACATAATTATGTATACAATAACAAACCTGTGAAAATTTAAGCTCAATTGGTCATTGGAGTTGGGAGAAAATGATGAAAGAAAAAACACCCTTGTTGGACGAACCCGTGTGCTATAGAAGTCTTTTATTATTTTAGTAAGACATTACCTCTTTCTCAAAAACTACGTTACTTAAGACTAGGGAGTCGTTTCCCACAATGTTTTATACTATCAACAGCTCTCCAATGATATTGTAGCGTGAACTACATTTGGTTCTTGTTTAACCTGTCACAAAACGCCAACAGGAAAACATAACGACAATCAGATATTCTTAACTCACAACTTTTATTCAACTTCTCAAAAACACGTCCACTCGGGCAACATCAGCTTCAGAACAACTCAGCAATAATCAATACACGCTAGAAAAAAGGGCGCCAAACAACAAACCGCATCTGGTCAGCGCACCTGGATATCTATAATCCTATACACAATGTTATACAATTGTTATACAATTGTTATACAACAGTCAATGCACGTCATTAGTGTCCAAATACAGCATCACAGTTCACATGAAGTTCAGCCCAGCTACGGTGGGAGCACTGTCCTTCCTGATCCGACGGGGCAATCCAGCGCACCCGGCGGGCCTTTTGTTTATATACATTACGCACAAGTTTGTGTTCGTTACAATATGTTACCAAGTCAGTTTTTAAGGTAGTTTTGAGTAAGTACCAAACATGTACCTTCCCTTTAAAACATATATAATGAGTTAAGCAATATTTATACCTGTAGCTGTAGGTTGTATCATGGAAATAAGGAATGCAACACAGCGAGTGGAAATCTGTCACTGGTTCCAAAACCATTCCGCTGAACTTTTCATAGTTTGCTGTATTCTGAAGAGGCAAAATAACAAGAAAGTTAAACAAAGTATCTCAAGGAAAATCAATTCAAGCTGAAACTGTTAAAAACTAAGTCTAAAAGATTATCATGATAGAATAATCAGTTATTGAATTATATTGTGCTCTCTAGGACCAGCTGTTTCAGGGGGTTAGTAAACAAAAATCAAAGTTAGGAGTTGACACAAGGAAAAGTTAGTGGAAAATGCAATTATACTGTTTTTGAAATGAACAACTTATCAACGAAACAAAAGGAAAACGTCATCGCAGGCTTTTTTAAACACGCTTGTCATAAAACATGACTCACATAAAACTTATATTATAACAGGCTGACCATTATTTCTTACAAGTCACACAGTTTTACCTCACCGTTCGACAGCCAATGGTCATGAATACCAAACGTACCCTAGTTCAAAATCATTACCACATTCACCAATTAATAATAAAGGATAGTATTTATTTTCACACAAAGCTTACCATTTATACCACCGTGTAGACTGCCGTTAATTCGGTCCAAAGCACCCTTTACTTTTGGGGACTGGTTGATCAATGTTACGTCTGTGCTTCTCTGTGTTTGATCAAAACACGACAAATGCCGTCTTTTTCTGCTTTCTGTATTTTCTCACGCAATTAGAAGTCTTACGAACCACTGAAGTAGGTGGCCATCTCAGCGTAACGTTGTCTTCAGTTCCACCTTCACCATTATGCCATCAGAAGTGCAAAAATAAAACAATTTGACGCCGAAAATGCAGTGGCATTCGTTTCCGTTGCGCAAGTTCCGCCATATGCATTGATCATCGGTACAGCGTAAAACTTGGCAACGCACCAATTCAGTGAATAACACGCACAGTCATAACAACCGCGTAAACAGACTACATTCTCATTACTGTTTCATTCGTGCTGTATGTAGGCTCATCCAACAGGCGTCGGCTATAGATTTTTTAATCATAAACTAATGTTTTGAACATGAAGTGAAGGTCAAAGTGGGGTCATGTCTGTGAAGCGTTCAAAGCTCTTTGCAAGACCTTTCCGATGAGGTATACATTGTTGTAATTTTGGACTTCTTGATTAATGATTTTTTTGAAATAATAAACTTTGAATTAGTATATTTCAACAACTGATGACGTAATCGTGACGTAACAACTTATGTTTTATCTACTGGTTATTGTCTAAATGTGTGCAAAGTTTCAACTTAATGCAAGCTTCGCAACTATGCTTTTTCTTGCGGACAATCGACTCGGAGAAGAATATTAAAAATGAAAAAAAAAAACGGAAAGAAAACGAACAATAACAATTAAGAGTTGTTCGGGCTGTTGCCCGAACACCTAAAAAAAAAAACGTACAATAACAAAGAGTTGTTCTGGCTGTTACCCGAACACCTTAAAAAAAACGAACAAAATCAAAGAGTTGTTCAGGCTGTTGCCCGAACACCTAAAAAAAAAACGAACAATAACAAAAGGTGTTCGGAGCTGCGCTCTGCTCCGAACACCTAAGAAGAAGAAGAAGTATGAAGAAAAAGAAAGAAAAAAAAAACGAACAAAAATAAGAGGTGTTCCGGGCTGTGCCCCGAACACCTAAAAATTACATGTCTGTGGAAATATTTGTATCATGGGCTGCGGAACTTAGTCGGTCTATTAGGTTTCGTTGAAATACTGTTGCGTTGGTCATCGCCAAATTGAGGAAGTTGTGTCAGGACAGAATTTAACTATGATGATTTTGGTGCGTTATGGCAATTTATGTTTTCCTTTTCCGTAGCTCAGTCAGGCCGAGCTTAAGACTGGGTTGCTGTCAAAATCAAAGATATTTTTAAAATGTTGGCAGACTTCAAAAAATGGATTTTGGCAAAACTCCATGTATGAGTAGGTATGGGTACACAATACACAAAAATCGAATAAAAAAAGTTATATCAGACATTGGTTGCCATGGTTACGGCCAAAATAAGATTTTCAGCAATTTTTCCAAGTTTTTACCCTTAAGAGTTAAAATATAGGTAAATTCACATCAATACATTGAGTCGTCCTATGCTTAACTTGAGACAACAAAATTATTGCTTTAAATTTACCCTAATGCTATTTTTAGAACATCATTAGCGCATGTTTTTAGAAATTTGCAAAATAAACATTTTTACCCTTATTTGGCCCTCAAAATGACAATTTTCCAGGGGTCTCAGAATATTCTCCTTTCGGTTGTATTTCGAGCCAACAATGGTCCTTTCATTTTGAGAAAAACTGTTGAGAAAAACACAATTGTATTCTGTTGTAACAGTACTGTCTTAAAAAATGCATTTTTAACTTGTTTTCTTTAGATTGAATAAATCACTAATAAAATAATACTTTTAGTCTCCCATCAATCCGGCACCTTTCATGAGCACCCTGTAGCCTTGTGGACCACCCAACATTGATCAAGAATATTTTTAATGACCTCTAAGTTTGGGATTTTATACTACCCCCCCCCCCCCGTGCATGCCCAGCCCCCAAGCATATCAAATATTGTTGACAATGCATTACAAAGCGCCTCCTTTGTTGAATGTCCCTGTTTAAAATTTCCATTGCACATCATTAATAGTAGGAAAGTTTGTGCTGTCTTCAGTCACCTTTAGGGAATATTTGCCATTTCGGTTGTGATTGGGCGATTATTTGTGTTTTCATGTCAGGGGAGCACAAATAGGCAACTGTATCATGTAGTGACACTGCCTCAACATGATGGTAAAATTTGAATTTATTCTCTTTATTGGCATTTCTTACATACTGAACAATGATGTTGATTGAAAAAAAAATATAACTGTATACAATGCATAGTTCAAAGACTCACCCGAAACTAATTTGGCTGGTAATAGTGTTATCCGGCTATGTTCCATTAGGGAACTTGGAAATTAATTGATTTACGTAACCATTAATCGTACACGCAGTCACTGATTATGTGATGCCTCTGTGCAGTGTTAATGACGTGTAAGACATTTTTGATGTTCAAACGAAGAGCTGTGAACGTCCATTTTGTCAAGAAAATTGAACATTTTGTTTAAAGTCACCTGGAAATAGAATGTTATTTCCTTCAAACATAAGCGTATATGCTTACGAACAATAAAACAATTTTTTTAGAAATTGTTTGTCACGATTTATATGTTTAAAAAATATCTAAAGTTGTTTGGGGGCTGACTCCGCTTACCCCTTTTGTGACGTCAATCGAGGCAGACTTTGCTTGCAATGTGTATAGTAAACACACGTGCAAAGTACATGTACGTCCAAGTCGTGAGTTGGTACATTTCAAATAGTGTTTTTCTTCATTCAGCCGCAATACACCTGGTTTTTTCTGGCATTGCCGGAAAAAAAACGTAAAAACTCACGACTTGGTCCGTACATGAACCTTGCAATTGTGTTTACTCTACGCATTACAGGCAAAGTCTGCCTCGATTGACGTCACGAACAGCGCCCTTGCCGGGTCGGGGTCTACTCTTAATTTTGTAAATAACATAAGAACTGATTTTTTAAAACCTTCATCATCATCATCCGTCGTCCTTAGACGGAATAGCAGAAGCAGCTTTGATGAAGTGGTGCCAGGTTGCTTTGTCCCTCATGAGTTGTTGAGTCTCGTTTTGATTGAGATTTTTGTCTCCGGTGATGGTGTCAGTGTAGCTCATTTTCCTCCTGCCGCGATTTGGATGTCCGCCAGGGGGATTCCAGAAGACCAGATGCGATATAGGTTGATCCGCTGTTCGCAAACAGTGGCCAGCAAACTGGAGACGTCTCTGCATTATGGTCTCGGAAAGTGGTGGTAGATTGCCATAAACCTCCCTGTTTGTAGTATGGTCCCGCCAGTGGATGTTGAGAACTCTACGCAGCAGTTGAGTGTAGCAACCGTTGATGCGATCATTCATTTTTTGTGTTGTTGTCCATGTTTCGGCTCCATATAGCAAGATGCTTTCAACACAGGCCCTGAAGAACTTGATTTTGATAGCTCTGTCAAGATCAGACTTCCAGATCTTATCTAATTGGCTACATGCTGACCATGCTTGCGCTTTCCTGCATTTGAAATCTTGGAATGAGTCAGGTAGTGACGAACCGAGGTATTTGAAATCTGAAACAGTTTTAAGTTTCGTACCATCAAGAGTCTTTATACAGGATGTTGGAGGAATGTTCACGAGGAGAGTCTTCGTTTTTCCTGTGTTTAGATAAAGCCCGACACAATTGAAAGCCTCCTCAATACTGTGAAGTAATGATTCTGCAGTGTCAATTGATGTTGACAAGAGTGCTACATCATCAGCAAAGTCCAGATCATGGAGACGGATCTCTGGATAACGACTGCTCTTTCTTTCTTTAAGCACAATTCCTGTTTCCTGCTGAATACCTCGTAAAGCGTGCCTCATTATATAATCCAGCACAACCACGAAGAGGAAAGGTGCTAAAGTGTCGCCCTGGAGTACGCCAGCATGGGTCTGGAAGGATTCCGTTTCACCATCTGGTGTGATTACTGCTGCAGAGGAGTCGTCATATATTAGCTTAATGGCTTCAATTATACTTGTTGGAATACCATATGCTTGTAAGATGTTGAACATTCGTTCTCTGTGGATGGAGTCGAAGGCCTTTGAATAGTCTACGAACACAAGAGCCAATGGCAGGTTCTTTGACTTCATGCCCTCGATGATTCGTCTGAGTGCCAGAATTTGGGACACAGTTGACCTCTTTTGTCTAAAGCCATTTTGATTCCATCTCAGTAGAGGGTCCACATGAGGTCTGATTCTGTTCAACAGCATCCGGTTGAAAATTTTGGCTCCGATGCTAGTAAGAGTGATACCCCGGTAGTTGGACGGCTGCGACAGGTCTCCTTTCTTCGGTATGGGTATATGTCTCCCCTTTGACCACTGCTTCGGTTTTTCATGTTGCAGTAGAAGTTGATTACAGTAGTGTAGAAGGTGGGGTTTATAAATGTTAGACTTCCATAGCTCAAGGGGGATGTTGTCCAATCCCACAGCGCTGCCAGTTTTGGTTTGTGCAAGTGCTTGGTTCACTTCCTCTTCAGTAAACTCAGTGGTGATTATGGGTAGATTTCCATCATAGATTCGAGTGATGGTAAAGTCACTGTCAGGGATGGAAGGTGGTTTCCCAAGTAAGTTTGAGAAGTTCTGCACCCATGCTTCCTTTCTTTCTTGCGGTGTTCCATTAAGATGTGCAGGTTTGGATTCCTTTCTACCACAAATGTCATTTATGATTTTCCAAGCCACGCTGTGTCTGCTAGAGAGGGAGGCTTGATAGATTTGCTCAACATGCATCACAAGCAAAGCCTTTTCTTCTGACATGTACGATTCTTTCAGAGTCTGCTTAGCTTGCTGAATGTTGTTACCCTCCTTGATTGCAGTATTAAGTTCTTTTCTTGCAGCCTGAACTTTCGACGATTGAGAAATGTTCTTAAAAATTTCTCTTTGGTTTCTTTGGCAGGACGTCTTTTGCTGCCTTTGCACAGGACGTTTGGAGAAGGTCATACCGCTCTTGGTTTGACACTGTATCAGCCTCTTGAACCAGTGGGTCGAAGTAGTTGGATACTCGGATTGTGTACAAATCTTGTAATTGCTTGTCCTGACTGAGTGCTTTGAAGTTCACCTTAGTTAACTGTTTTATTCACATTCCACTCATCAAAACACATGTATTAATGACAAAAGCTTTGTTTAAAAAAAAAAATACCACTTTCAGGTGACTTTAAGATTGTATAGGCAAACGTAAATGACCACAGACATACCACAGAATCTCTTTGTGATGCATGTTTATACCATTGAGCATTATAGTTTTATACTTGTAAGTTGCTTTGCTCTATTGTGTGTCTGTTTTTTTTTTTTTTTTCAATCAACATCATTGTTCAGCATTTAAAAAGTAATGAGAGAGCTTTTTTTTTTTCATATGATTATAAAATTTACAAAATACACCCTTTTCTTAAAGGCATGAAGTTTCTAGCAACACTGCTCCACAGTTCAAAAAATACAAAAACATTCTTTTTTAATTATGTGATGGCTGTTTATACAATTGGGAGTTATGTTGTGATAACATGCTTTATTATACTTTGTCCTGATATTTTGTCAGTCTTCATCATTGTTAAGCATGTAGAAAGTCATAAAATACATTATTTTACAACTTTAAATCTATACAATCCAATCGCCAAAAAGCATAAAGCTTCGGACAACACTGCTCCCCAGTTCAACAAATTCCAAAACATTTTTTTGAAATTCCTACAGACCAGTATCTTATCTTTTAAGCCTGGTAGCCCAACTTTCCTAAATATGCGTCTTTCGGACTTCTGACAAACTTAGCAACCCCCTCTATTTCCCAAATTGAACCTTTGGCAAAACACCCCTTTTTGAAATAATGGATTATTCCATTCACAATTGACTGTACCTGGGTCAGGTGCACTTTTGGAAAGACCAAGGGTGTATATTTACCGTATTCAGTTGATAATATATTTGGTCTTTACACAGTGAAGCCTTCAACTTTGGGTAATTTTCAGAAAAGAGCTAAACTAGGTGAATTATGGCAATTATTTTTTGTTTAACCGTTGTCATGGCAACCAAAGTGCAATGCAAAAACTATGCTTTCTTTTTACACTTTGGTTGAAGGAATTAACATGTGCAAAGAGTAAACAAAATCCATGAAAACAAAAATTCATAATTTTTTTGTTATACAATTTGAAAATAAACACGTTTTTTCCGAAAAAGGACGAAGTTATGGCAGCACTGCTCCCCAGTACAACAAATACCAAAACTTTTGTTTTGAAATTCTTACAGACCAGTATCTTATCTTTCATGCCTGGAAGCAAAACTTTCCTAAATATGCAACTTTGGGACTTCTTACAATTTTAGCAACCCCATGTATTTCCCAAATTGACTTTTCCTCAAAACACCCCTTTTTGAAATAATGGAATCTTCCATTCACAATTAACTGTACTTTTGTCAAACGCATTTTTAGAAAGACTAGGGATGCATATTTATCATATCCAGCTAAGAGTTCGGTCCACTATTTGGTTTTTACACAGTGGAGCCCTCAACTTTGGGTAATTTGTACTCATGAAAAGAGCTAAATTAGGTGAAATATGGTAATTTTCTACTTTTGACCGTTGCCATGGCAACGAAGGTGTAAATGCAAAACTTATGCTTTATTTTTACATTTTGGTTGATGTCCTTCACTTGTGCAAAGTTTAAACAAAATCCATTTTTTAAAGTTTGCCACCACTTCTTTGATTTTTAGAGCAACCCAGTCTTAATGGCAGACTCGACATTATTCATACAACTTCCAGCCTTAAAGAGCCAAGAAGGTACGTTTGGAGGGTTTTCTGTTTAAATGCCGGTTGCTGACCATCATACGGTTGGGGCTGGCCATCTAGACGATAGGTCTACCCGGATGGTGCAGTCAAATTTGATTGATAGGACACACGTATCCCCTCATACGGAGAGTGATGACCTTACACGGCAATCTTACATGGACACGGAGGTACCAATTAGAGCTCCATGCTATGGATCATTTTAGTTTTAATCGGCTGGGTCCGCAGGTACAGCTATTCTTCCTAATGACATGGGTCCAACATGAGAAAAGCTTGGGTCTTATGGAGGTGAGGAGCGGGAGACCGAGCAAGCTCTTACATCGCACTATAATGTGTCTCCCCTCCCTTGTTTGTCGCCCCTAAGCTGGACACAGTTTGCTATTTCATCAGAACAAATGAGTTGGTGGATGGATTTGGTTATTTTGTCCATTCCCTTGCTTCATCCGACGAAATCCTACTGCAGGCCCCTGGCCAATAAACCCAAGCCGTTCTACGGGAGGCAGTAGATTGTAACTGCTTCTCGCAGCATCAGCTGGTCGAGATGACTGCGCATTGTGTGCTCACGTAAGTCGATTTTGGGAGTTTCCGAGTGTGGGCAACTCAAAGATGTGAGAATTCAGCAGACGGTCTAGGGCCAGAGAGGACATATGCGAAGCATTGCAGGGGTCTTCCTCGAGCTCGACATCAGATGTTACCGAGCGAAGAGCTCAAACCTCAGAACCAAAAGGCTTTTACAAGTTGGCTATCTAGCTGTGTTGACGGTTGACGTAGCAGTTTTGACCAAAATGGCGTCGGGCGTTCCAACCTTTGGGCCGTCGGCTTGGGTGAGAAATGGGGAGTTTTGGTAAGAATTGGGTGGCTTGAGGGGACTGGGGTTTGGTGAGAAATGGCAGGTTTAGGGTTTCTCTTGCTTTGTCGGCGTGAGAAAGCAGGCTACAGGGTTAGAAGCGAACAATCTAACCTAAATGTAGAGTTTCAGCCCGCGAGTGAGCAGTGGTGCAAATAGGATACTATCAACAGCTCCCCATGGCTTTATACTGAACACGTTTATGCTAACAATTATTTTGAGTAAATACCAATAGTGTCCAGTGCATTTAAATAATGTAAGGCTGATGGGCGCCTTCTGTGCCTGCAAGCAGCTAGTGTACAAACATGTACCAACAACCTTGCCCCCTTTCTACCTCAACCCAGCCTAAAAAGCTAGCTCATATGTTGGTATAACGTAATATCAACATGCGTTGGGCTTTCATGATAATCTTGATTAAATAACCTTATTAAACTTTTGTTCTTTAGGTTTTTGTTGGTTGCTCTTCCTTGGCCTGATGAAATAACGTTGAATGGGAATTTGTTGTGCGTTCTCATTGGCGGGACTGTTACCTTTGATCTATAACCAGCACTAAATGCCGACATTTTTTTTCATGTTGCATTTTGAAGTGATTGTCTGTTCTTTAACCAACTTTAGTTATTTTGATGTAATTAAACCTTTTTTCAAATTTTGTCCTTTAATTTGGAAAAAAAATAACTTTTGTGAATAATGTGTTGTTTTAAGCGTAAAATAAATGATAATAATAAAAAAAATCTGAATGAATTTTGACAGATGATGCCGTTTCAAAAAGATAAAAACTACAAACAAGAATTGCACGGACAATACTTAACTAACCACTTGCTGCTCTTTTTTATACACTACATTAAAAGAAAGCTTAACAAGTTTATAAATCAAAAACAAAGTTTGATTTGGAAAAAAAATAGTTCATCAAATCTTAAATTTCGGGTCAAGTCGGCCAAAAGAGCATCTTCAACGTTTTTGTTCATCTGTTGTGGTTCTCGTTAAATTGCTGAAGTAGCGATGTTGCATCATCAGTTTAGCTGGTCGTTCTGGATCCTTTAAAATGTGACCCGACTTTTGCTTCAGGTTGTCACCGTTTGCCGTTTTATTTTGCTTTTTTAGCAGTTTTTATTTGGCTTGTGCCTTTTTTGGAACCACGGCTCCGGATTTGGCTCAGGCAGCTTGGCCCCGCGGTTGTTTTGCGAAGACTGGTCTTTGACAATTACCAATATTGTCCAGTGTCTGTAAGGCTATCTGATATGGTGATATTTGCAACAAAAAAGTGTTGTTAGATTTAGTCCATCCAGTTGCTATTCCTGGCTAGAGGTTCTGAGATGTTACTGTAAAAATCTTCCGAAAACTTGTATTAATTTTGTTTAAAGACATTGACACCTTTGGTTATTGTCAAAGACCAGTCTTCCCACTTGTTGTATCTTAACATATGCACACAACAAACCTGTGAACATTTGAACTCAACTGGTCGTCGAAGTTGCGAGATAATAATGGAAGAAAAAACGTCATGTCAAACGAAGTTTTGTGCTTTGAGATGCTTGATTTCGGGACCTCAAAATCTAATTCTGAGGTCTCAAAATTAAGTTCAAATATTTTAGTGGAAAATTACTTCTTTCTCGAAAACTACGTTGCTTCAGAGGGAGCCGTTTCTCACAATGTTTCATTCTATCAACAGCAGAACAGCTATCAATTGCTCGTTACCAAGTAAGTTTTTATGCTAACAATTATCCTGAGTAATTACCAATAGTGTCCAGTGCCTTTAAAGTTATCTGGGATGGTGGATTATTTCCAATAAGAAAGGGTTATTGGAGTTTGTTCATTGAGTTGCTACTTTAGTCGTTGACTACCTGTTGACTACATGCATGTGTGAACACAAAAAGTCGTGTACAGGAAGTACAATTCAAGAACATTGTATAAAACTATGTGTTGATCGAGCGCATTGGACCACAACAATGCATTGCCTTGGCCACGAGTTCGATAAACTTGACGCGCCTTTATTAAACTACAAAAGAAAATATATTACCCCAGGCCCCGATGTTGGTGTAACTCACATGGAATATTAATATACCAAGAGAAGCTAGTCTGCGCACGGAGCTCATAAGAAATATCGAACTCTTGACGCTGGGTTTACTTTGATTTACTTAGGACCTAACGACAGGTAGGCGAGATGTCGTCCCGGCAAAGCACACCGGTTCGATCGCCAGTGATCCTACTCCTAGAGGTGTTTCTGTTGTTAGCCTCACCATCGGGTTGCGCATCAGGTACTGTACAATTTTCACCTGTTACTTTCTAATTCTCTCACACAAAATAATATGTGTTTTCTACTTGAGTGAAGTATAAACAGAGTTTTCGTTTATGGGGAGAAAATTGTAGCAAAAGACATTTACACGGTAACAGTGAAGTAGAACAGTCATGAGTAAAACTGAGTGCCTGTTTGTGAAAGGTTTTGATTTCTCGGTGAATGTTGTCACAAAAAACAGTATTTTGATTTTAGTATGGATACTCATTTCCTGATTTGCATGTTTTCCCTAATCCCCTTGTATATATAGTAAATTGTCCAGAACCCAGTGGCCATGATTGTACATAACCCATGTCTATGGTACATATAGTACCCTGCCTTGATTTGTATGGTCTCAGGTTTAGGGTCCAGTAACTTCACTGCATATTCAAAGGGTAAGTTTCAACAACAAAGAGATTTGTGCTGGTGTGATGTGTGTGTGCTAATGGGGTGGGATATAGTGAATGCTAATGGGGGTGGCAATAGGGGGTAGAGCAATTGGGTTTGGTGGGATGTAAACACAGTCCTTCTGAGAATTTGTGCTGGATGCACACACCCTGTTTTTGCTGTGCAGTTGGGTGGTCTTTTGAGGAACACAGTTTCTCAAGTATTTCCTCTGCTTACCAGTTTTCACGCTATTATGCCTTTTTCTTTGGATTGGGAAAAAAATAATGATGCCATATATCAACCGATGCCCTAATTATCTTTATTTGTTAATACGAAGTATGCAAACATGTATTAAAACTTCATGGACATTGAAATGTTCACACCACACACCGATCTTGGATGACTTCAACTGGCCCCATTTGTTTTGAGTTTTTCCTGTTTTCACGGCAAACGAGAAAGTATGGTTTCCCGATGAAGCCATACATGGAAGAAACATCTGCTGTGACTACAAGTGTTCTTTGAGACTCTGTGTATGACTGTATAGCCAGCAGTGGCCTTTATTTTATTCAAAATATGTTTTTATTAATTTTTTAAAATTACCATGGTTACTTGCAAAAAAAATATATCTATATATCTTTATATAAAAAGTGTGAATAATTACTGGCTTCAAAATCTGATTTATATTTATTTTTTTTCTAATTTTTTTCTTAATATTTATAATAAAGCGTTTAAATAAACAGTGATAATTAAATCAACAAGCTGATGTTTAAATTTTAATATAAATAATAGTATTGATACGAGGGTTACAAAATAAAAATCTCCTAAAATATTAGAAAATAATATAAGGCACATGGCTTCTCGGTATTTTTTTTCAAGAATGCTAAGCAAAACATTCAGTCACATGATTTTGATCACCATGAATTGTGAATTGAAATAGCGTTTGATTAAACTTTTTCGGTGGGCAAATATTTTTATATGGCCTCAACATTATGACATATTTTTGTACCTTGTAGAAATGCCAAAAATACCAAACTTTTTGCATTTACAAGTGCAAATGACCATTGGACCCTTACGTGTTTCTAAGTTTTGGTCAAAGAAGAGGAGACTCTTTGCTTGGCAAATAAAACCACACAACTTTTATCTAGGGACTGTTTACATCGCGCACAGAGAGGTAAAAGATTTGCCACGATTTTAGGGACACCTCGAAAACAGGACCTCCTACGATATATCTACTGGAAAACCAACCTAAATTTTGCGGTGTTAGCTTTTTGCAACCTTAATAATTTATCAGCTGTTGCAGGCTTTTAGCCTAATAATTTTGCCAGCTTTGGAAAGGAAGACGGACAGGTTGGAGGATAGACATCTACAATCGTGAGTAATTTCTTTAAATCACTTCATTCATTCATTCAATAATTCTTTCATTTATAAAAACCCCTGTATTTTACATTACAAATCTAGGAAACTTGTGCAAATTTAGAAAGTCATTTTGCAATTTATTATTTGGGAGTTGGTGGATTTTTGGTGGAACAATTATCTCCCTTGTGAAGTGAAGTGTAGTTTCAAAGACATGTGATTATTGTGTATTGAAGTGTATAATGTGTTTTGTAGCCTTAATTATGGCATAAGTTTGGGTAATCAATGTTTCAGATGGCCCGTATGTGAAGTGTGGAGTTGGTGCTAAAAGGTCGTCCGGGAACCGCTAATTCGGATTGATGTTCCAGAACTGCAAAAGACAAGTGTGAGGAGATCCACGCTGGAACTCGTTGTATCAAGAGCGTTGGACTATTACAGTGAACTTAAACTGAACTATTACTGCAAGGCAGTCACAAGAGACAGAGCTAAGTGTAGCGTAGTTTAAAACCTCTGAAATTGGTTTTTAGTATGAGGTGAATCCCCGTGAGTGGAAAGTTCTTAAAGTTAGTGGTGGAGTATACATGTACATAGTTCATTGTAATATTGATTGGAGTGATTTTGGTTTGATTTTTGGTTTGGTTTGGTTTTGAAGTGGAACCGAAGACCTAGAAATACAAATAATAATTCATTGTTGCTTTCTGTTCGGGAAGTGGTTAGGTTTTTTAAACGATTACTGAATCACTATTCCTGCATACGTAGAAGGAAATCTCATTTTATTTTTCGACCAGGTGGAAGTATTGTTTTGAATTGCAATTATTAGTACCGGTCATACTGACCCCGAGCTTGAGACCTAGTTTATATTGGGAGTTTTTGTGTGTAACTATAGAATTGCTTTAGTTAATAAACCAATGGTGTAAAGTGAGAAATTCTCTGTGAGTTTTATTCATTGTATTATGGATCACATAGGATTGTTCTGACAAAATGTTAAAAGGCAATATTTGCTAACGTGGTTGTAGGCCTAAGAATCTAGTTAACTTTTTAAGAATATGTATGTTCCGAAGAGTCTTAAGGTGATAGTGGAATCCCTTCTCATTGTGGGGTAGAAATTTGGGTTGTCATTTTTTGTTTCCGTAAACGTAAGTTTTTGAATTTTGTGGACTTGTCGCTCATACAAACTGGCAACACACGCCCATTCAAACCGCTGCCCTGCCGTATTTATCTTTAGATGTTAAGACTGGGTTGCTGTAAAAGTCAAAGATATTTTTGAAATGTTGGCAGACTTCAAAAAATGGAGTTTGGCAAAACTCCATGTACGAGTAGTACAACAAATACCAAAACTTTTTTTTTTAATTCTTACAGACCAGTTTCTTATCTTTCACGCCTAGAAGCAAAACTTTCCTAAATATGCTACTTTGGGACTTCTGACAATTTTAGCAACCCCCTTTATTTCCCAAGTTGACTTTTCCTCAAAACACCCCTTTTTGAAATAATGGAATCTTCCATTCACCATTAACTGTACTTTTGTCAAATGCGATTCTGGAAAGATTAAGGATCTATAGTTACCATATCCAGCTGAGAGGTAGGTCCAATATTTGGTTTTCACACAGTGAAGCCCTCAACTTTCGGTAATTTTTACTTATGAAAAGTGCTAAATTAGGTGAAATATGGTAATTTTCGACTTTTGACAGTTGCCATGGCAACGAAGGTGTAAAAGCAAAAATTGTGTTTTATTTTTACACTTTGGTTGATGGCCTTCACTTGTGCTAAGTTTAAACGAAATCCATTTTTGAAAGTCTGCAACCACTTCTTTGATTCTTAAATTCCAAGTGGTGTCAGTTTCAGTCTTTTAAAAGTGAAAGTCAAACTGTGTCATTAATTATGAATGAAATTGGAACGAACTTCACTCCGAATTAGTTGAAAGTACCTGTCTTTCACTCTAAAAAGAGCTCTCCGCCATAATGGTTCTTTGCAAAAGTGGTATGGCGGACAAAACGAGTGTTTTTTCTCCAACTCTTTTACATTAAGAGAGTATGTACAACTTTAAAGCGTCTACTGCAAATAAATTTTCAGTAAAAATCTTTCGATATGTATATTCATTCAATAGTCTCGCGAGAAATTGAACTTCCGGGACCATTGTGGTCCCAACCTAATGGAGTTTTACGTTAGGGAGATTTTGTTCTGTCAATAATTTTAGTTTAACATAAGTTATGACTCTAAAAAGTGAATATGTTCTTGGGAATGTAAAAATAGGGTAATTAAAAACAGAAAAGTAAAATCAGTTCAACAAATTAACGAAGAAAACTAAAGAAAAAAACTTGACCTCCAGTTTCCGGTTTACTCTAAACAATTAAGAATATTACCCAATTGACGTTCCCATTATCGCTGAACCTATGTGATGATCGCACCAATTGGACGTGATTCACAAACGGGGTTTATTAGAAAAACCATCCAGGTCGATGTCGAACAGCGATCCTCGTCCCGATAAATGTATAATTTTTACGTTGATTTAAACAAAACAATTATTATGTACACGAATTAAAATAATAATTATACAAAAAGTACATTAGAAATAATAATCTTTAAGAATTTTTTAACAAATAACAATTTCAATACAATTTGGTTTTGTACAAAAATGTACTTTTTTCGAATTAAGTTCTCGTTTTCGCTACGTGCGAGACTTGCACAGTCTATTGGCAAAATACATCCCTGTGTATTTTTTATCAGTAGGGCTACTGCAGCCGATTTCACGAAACGCTAGAATTAATCTCGAGTTAGGACAGGTAACTCATCCTATAAACTTAGGATGGGTTCAATTTGTCCTACGTATAAGGATACGAAACTTAACCCGGCTTTATCCTAAGTTAGGATGAGTTTGGTGAGATCGGCGGCTGTATCCCGACCGACGGGGAATCATTTGGGCGTTACCCAGACACACCGGGCTCGCAGCACACTGTGGTTCGGTCTCTCGGACTCTGAATAAAAGCCCAGACCGGCCCTGCGGCGCATGGTCTTTTATTCGTCTAGGTCCAACCATAGAGAAAGAACCTCTATGGTCAGAACGGGTCATTCCATTCCAAGACTCAGTCCTTCATAGCCTTGGTAATCCAAGGTATTTTGTTAAAGGATTATTACCGAATTGGTTTGCCAACAAAACTCGTCTAATGAAGACACTGAATACGTTTGGCAATTGCTCAAAATATCTGTTAGCATAACACTTACTTGTTAGCGATCAATTGGAGAGATGTTGATAGTTTAAAACATTGTGAGAGACTGCTCCCTCTGAAGTAACGTCGTTTTCGAGAAAGAAGTTGTTTCTCCCAAAAATATTTGAATTTGATTTGGAGACCTCAAAATTTGAGGTCTCGAATTCAAGCATCTGCTAGCCGACAACGTCGTGTGACCGGGTGTTTTGTCTTCCATTATTATCTCACAACTTCGACGGACGACGAATTGAGTTAAAATACAAAAAGTGTTGTTATTCTGTGCATACGTTGAGATACACCAAGTGAGAAGACTGGTCTATGACAATTACCAAAGATATTCAGTGTCTTTTAATATCAAATATTTACATAAAACTTACACGGTCTAATGATGCTGAAAAAGAAAAACATCCCTTGAAATAGTTATGTCCGAAACGTCACATTTGATGAGAAATAAACAAACTAATGTCGCGTTTGGAGGTTATCGTTCAGTGAGCGTTTTATTCATTTTTGTTTTGAATCGATGTAATGAAAAATGTGTAATCGGTTTTTCACTATTTTCTCGTGACCAGATGACCGATCGATCTCAAACTTCTATTTTGTCAGTTTATGCACATGGTGGATTGTATAAAGTGATTACACTGCCAGACAATGTTTTGTTAGCAAAACCCAATACTGTAATGTTCCTTTAGTGTTTTTGTGGTAAGAGTTCAATAAGTTTACAAACGTTACCAACAATATTTGAGTTAGATTTGCGTGCAAATGGCGAGGCCTAAATTTATGAAAAATGCCTGCGACTGCCTCGGCGAATAAATGAATATATATTACTTACAACTGTAACCAATGAGCAGGTTCATGCCTGTAGATGGCAAACACCACCAAGCCAAGTCCAAACTTGCTACACTGGCCAAAGAAAATAGCAGTGAAGAAAATTGTCTTCGTGAAGTGTTAGAGAACCTTCTCTGACAAGAGGTGACGGTAAAGTGAAAGGAAACAAAAACGTGCGTCTTCTGCGCACAAATAAACTATATATTCTTAAAGTGAATTTACTACAGTCTAACAAATAACCCAGAACCATCTTTGGCATGAGACAATCCTTAAGTTTTAAATAAGCACACCATATTACTTTAGCCGAAACAAAACCGCCATCCCGTTTGTCGCGCATCTATTTGAATATTTTTTTTGGAGGGAACATGCGTTTAAATTCAAGATTGGTTTGTGGCCGGTTCCAACGTATTGCTCTATGAGTGGTTGAAATAAAATATATACGCGGCATGAAGGAGAAATTGAATGATACTCAACACAACAACACACAATAAATTGTTTCATATTATTATTAAACATTTACATAGCGCCGCTCCAAAGGATTGAACCGCGTTACAACAAACTTAAAATCAAAAGGCACTAACAGTGAATAAAAATACATTTCACACTAGCAAAAAATTCAACAACAAAAACAGTATGAAAAGATATATATAAAAAACAAACTTAAGTTTAACAATTCTATAAGACAGGAATTGTTCAAAGATAACTAAAGGAACATTACAGAATTGGTGAGAAGAAAAATCGTGAAGATCCCAGATTTACGTCAAACTAAACGGTCTGATGATAAAGAAAACATCCTTCGAATATTTCTGTCTGAAATGTAATATTTGATGAGAAAACAATCAATCAATCAATCAATCAGTCAATCAATCAATCAATCCAGACATAAAGCCACAGTGCGTTTAGTTGTTTCCAGATTGTTCTTTATTCGCCCACGAAAAGGGGTATGTTTCCCGCCAAATTTAACAGTAAAGATTATCTTTGTGAATTCTGCCTTGACTCAAACTGCCGCGCTGACACGAACGCGTGCGCTTATCAGTCGTCTAATATAACCAGTTTTTTGTTTGCAAAAACGTAGTACACTGTTTTTATTCGTTCATATATATATATAGAGTAGTCCCAGCCGAGTTTTCACCATACGCCCAGGTAGTTAAAAGCAGGACAGTTCTTTTTAGAACTGAGAAGTCTCCCGAAAATATGAAAATCCACTCCGCGTTAGTAGAATATAAGCAAGACAAGTCCTCAAAAGAACAAACTCTAGTTTATTGTAAAATTGTGGCAATTTTTTTTTTCTACAAAGAGTAGGCCCTACCCAAACCCTACCGGATGATCAAAAAAAAACTTTACACATTATCAGTTTTTCTTTACCGAAAGTTGAGGGCTTCACTGTGTGAAAACCAAATATTGGACATACCTCTCAGCTGGAAATGGTAACTATAGATCATTAATCTTTCCAAAAACGCATTTGACAAAAGTACAGTTAGTTGTGAATGAAAGATTCCATTATTTCAAAAAGGGGTGTTTTGAGGAAAAGTCAACTTGGGAAATATAGGGGGTTGCTAAAATTGTCAGAAGTCCCAAAGTAGCATATTTAGGAAGGTTTTGCTTCTAGGCGTGAAAGATAAGATACTGGTCTGTAAGAATTAAAAAAAAAAAAATTGGTATCTGTTGTACTGGGGAGCAGTGCGGCCACAAACTTCGTGCTTTTTTGGGGAAAAAACGTGTTTATTTTCAAATTGTATAACAGCAAAAATATGATTTTCTTTTTAAAGGATCTTGTTTACTCTTTGCACATGTTATTTCTTTCAACCAAAGTGTAAAAAGAAAGCATAGTTTTTGCATCCACACTTAAAAAAAAATAATAAGAAAAATGCAATTTTTCACCTAATTTAGCTATTTTCGTATGTAAAAACTACCCAAAGTTGAAAGCTACACTGTGTAAATACCAAATTATATGACCTGCCTCTCAACTGAATATGGTAAATATAAGTCCTTGGTCTTTCCAAAAATGCCCCAGACACAGGTACAGATACTTGTGAATGGAACAATCCATTATTTCAAAAAGGGATGTTTTGATCAAAGGTCGATTTGGAAAATAAAGGGGGTTGCTAAGTTTGTCAGAAGTCCGAAAGTAGCATTTTATTTTAGGAAGGTTTTGTTACCAGGCTTGAAAGATAAGATACTGGTCTGTAGGAATTTCAAAAAAAAAATTTGGTATTTGTTGAACTGGGGAGCAGTGTTGCCAGAGCTTCATGCTTTTCGGCAATTGTATAGAGTTAAAGTTATAACATAATGCTCTTTTTATTACTTTTTACATGCTTAACAATGATTGAAGACTGACAACATAATATAATAAAGCATTTTATGGCAACCTAACTCTCAGTTGTATAAACATGCACCACATAATTTAAAAAGAAAGTTTTTGTATTTTTTGAACTGTGGAGCAGTGTTGGCAGAAACTTCATGCTTTTTTTGAAAAAAAAAATGTATTTTGCAAATTTCATAATCATATGACAAAAATAATGCTCTTTAATTAACAATGATGTTGAATGAAAAAACAGGCACACAATATAGCAAAGCAATTTACAAGTAGAGTGTCATGGCCGAGTGGTTAAGAGCATCGAATTCAAGTTCTGGTGCTAATTCACCGGAGTGTGGGTTCGAATCCCGGTCGTGACACTTGTGTCCTTGAGCAAGAAACTTTACTATAATTGCTTCTCTTCACCCAGGGGTATAAATGGGTACCTGCGAGGGTAGAGGTTCATATTGTGAATGAAAAGCTTTCGGAGCGCCACGGCAGCTCGGGGCTGTATACTCCCTAATGGGAGCTGAGAAAGATTAAACGGATGTTTATTGGCCCAATGACCAGGGGACTAATGCAAAGCGCATTGATACAGTTTAATGTGAAATGCGCTGTATAAGAACTTGTTATTATTATTATAAATATAACTTTCAATTGTATAAACATGCGTCACAAAGACATTCTGTTGTATGTTTGTGGTCATTTACCTGTGGCTATAACAGCTACAATCATCAACAAAATATTCAATTTTCTTGACAAATGGACGTTCACAGCTCTTCGTTTGAACTATAAAAAATGTCTTACATGTCCTTTACGCGGCGCACAGGCATCACATAATCAGTGACTTTACAATTAATAGTTACGAAAATCAATTAATTTCCAAGTTCCTTAAAGACACTAGACACTATTGGTAACTGTCAAAGACAATTGTTCTCACTTTGTGTATCTCAACCTATGCATAATATCAAATTCGTGGAAAATTACTTCTTTTCGAAAACATTGAGTGAGCCGTTTCTCACGATGTTTTATACCTTTAACCTCTCCCCATTAATCGTTACCAAGTAAGGTTTTGTGCAATAATTATTTTGAGTAATAACCAATAGTGTCCACTGCCTTTAATGGAACATAGCCGGATAACACTATACCAGCCGAATTAGCTGGGGTGAGTCTTCGAACTGTACACTGTATACAATTGAGAGTTATATTTTTATTTTAAGTTGCTTTGCTTTATTTTATCCTGTTTTTTTTTTTTCAATCAACATCATAATTCTCTGAAGGAAACTGAAGACACTACAAACCTTCCTACTACTAATTATGTGCAATGTGAATTTAAAAAGGGACCTTCAACAAAGGAGACGCTGTTCACAGCGCTTTGTAATGCATTGTCAACAAAGTTTGATATGCTTGGGGACTGAGGGGGGTATAAAATCCAAAACTTAGGTCATTTAAAGTACTCTTGGTCAATGTTGGGTAGTCCAAAAGGTTACAGGGTGCTAACGAAAGGTACCGGATTGATGGGAAACTTAAAAATAAAATATAAAAAAAGTGTTATTTTATTAATGGTATTATTTTAATCTGAAGAAAACAACTTCAAATGCATTTTTTTTTTTTTTTTGGCGGCTGTACTGTTACAACAGGATATAATTGTATTTTTCTCAACAGTTTTTCTCAAAATGGAAGGATCAATGTTGGCCCAAAATATAACTGAAAGGAAAACACTCTGAGACCCCTGGCAAATTGTCATTTAAAGGGCCAAAAATAGGGTAATAATGCTGATTTTGTAATTTTCTAAAGACATACGCTAATGTCGTTCTAAAAATAGCATAAGGGTAAAGCAATAATTGTTTGTCTCAAGTAAAACAAAGGACGACTCGTTGTATTGATGTGAAAGGTTTTATATAAAATAAAAAAAATGCGCATTGGCTGGGTGGAGCTGCAATATGCTAAAATACAGTTTTTAGACACAAAATCGGCAAAAGATTTCCAAAACACAAAATGAGCTGTTACCATGGCAACGGGCTATGTGGTGATTTAAACAAAAATGTAATGCACCTCAAAACCCTTCCACCCGTAAGGTATTGAAAGAAAAAAAAAAAAAAAAAAAATGATATTTACCTATTAATAATGTATAATTTTTGCATTTTTTTCCCCTGCAAAAGTGCTAACTTTCCGGCAAAACTGTGTTCGCGCACTTAAAATACCAAAACATTTTATTGCATTTTTATGTAGGTCGGTACCTTATCTTCCAACGATAAAAGTGTCATAATCCACAAAGTGCCACTTTCGGACTTATGGCCCAATTCAATACCCCTATTTTTCGCTATAATAAAATATGACAAAAACACCCCTATTTGAAATAGTGGTTCGATCCAAAGTTGATCGCACGCTTAATTTTTAAGAGTATTTTCTGAAAGAGTAAACATGGTTGTGCAATATGTGTGAAACGTTTTCCCCTTTACACGTACCAGTACTTTCAATTCACCTATATTTCAACACTTAAAAAAGGTAAAAACTTGGAAAATTTTCTGAAAATCTTATTTTGGCCGTAACCATGGCAACCAATGTCTGATATAACTTCTTTTCGATTGTTGTGTTTTGTGTACCCATACCTGCTCGTACATGGAAGTATTTAGACGACATAGGCACTCATTTAGCAAATCTAAAAGTTGATCACAACTGTGTGGATTCCTATGTCAGCCAATATGAAAGTACTGTCAGTGACATCTTGGATAAATTCGTACCTTGGAAAACGAGATCAGTCAAGGTCCGAACTGAAGTCTCCTGGTTCAATTATGATATTCGTACATTCAGCCCATTACGTATGTTTAGTTAAAAAAAAAATACTTTGGGCGCCACAAAAGTACTTTCTTCAGAATTAATTGTTGCTATAAGTACATTCGGCACTAATTGAATTGTCTTTTCTTCCTTCATAATTTTTTTCAGATTGTGCCATAACTTGTGGTCCCGACGAGTATCTTGATACCGTGACCTGCGAGTGCTATGGTAAAAAAACACTTTATTTACCAATTTAAATTCAATGCAGTTTTCCCTGTGACTTAAATTTTTCGAGACAAATAAAACTCTTGTAATGAAAATACTTTTGAAACCATTTGGGTATTGTAATATCAAAGAGAATTTTTTTTTTTTTTTTTAGTTTTTTTTGTTTGTTTGTTTGTTTGTTTGTTTGTTTGTTAGTTTGTTTGTTTGTTTGTTTGTTTGTTTGTTTGTTTGGTTGGTTGGTTGGTTGGTTGGTTGGTTGTTTGTTTGTTTGTTTGTTTGTTTTGGTTGGTTGGTTGGTTGGTTATGAGGCATCCTTGGCTACATAATAATTTGACAAAAGTTATTCCAAACTTTATTACCTTCTTCTTCATGATACGAGTCCATCTAAAGATTTGGCACTATAAGGTCAAAGAAATTATGATAAAGTGTCTTTTTCATGACCCCGGCCGTGCAGCTGCCAAGACTCGAACCCACTCTGGCAAAACCATTACTTAAGTCTGGTGCATGAGACAGCATGGCTAATTATAAAATGTGTTAACAATGCAACACAAGCCAAAAATAACTATTTAGACTATATGAGAAAGTTCCCTGCTGACAAAATGGAAAATACAAGAAATTGCAAAGATGTGTGGCTTGTAATCTTGATGTAAATTTCACGACAGGTGTGACAACCACTGATATGACAACCACTGATATGACAACCACTGATGTAACTCAAACAATGCCTCCAGGTAAGAGTGGTTTTAAACTACACATGTTTACAATTTATTGCAACAGGTCATGAATCTAGGCAAGGCTCACATTGAATGAAGTAGTTCCTCCTTTTTCAGACAAATTTTTCTCATCTGGTACATGTGTATTACTTTACTCTTTTCTTATGTTTTTGTTTTGTTAGAGAGGGTGTTCATGTGTAAAAAAAAAATTGAATATTCGTTGTCACATTACATGAAAGCTCCTTAATTTTTTTTTAGTAGTGCATTTAAAAGCACCCAGAACAGTTATGAGGCATCCTTCGTTACATAATTATTTGACAAAGTTATTCCAAATTTGATTTTAATCTATTCATTCACATAGCAATCCTTCTCCATGGTAACAAAATGGCTCGCAAAAAATATTATAAAGGGTCTTTTAATTATTTAGAGGTGATTTAGTGCAGTTTGCTGCCACTGCCACAAACGTTTGGGTAAGCACCTTCTCTTTTAATATAAGAGTCCAGCCAAATCTCAACTCAGCCTTTGTGTTCTAAACACACCGTCCATCTGTAACAAGTATGACGATTTTGCTGATTTTGTTCTGCAAAAAGATCTGGACCTTGTTGCCGTTTCAGTAAAAAAACACACTTTATTTACCAATTTAAATTCAATGCAGTTTTCCATGTGACTTATTTTTTCGAGACAAATGAAACTCTTGTAATGAAAATACTTTAAAAACCATTTACGTCTTGTAATGTCATAGAGAAGGGGTTTGTTTTTTGTTTGTCTGTTTGTCTGTCTGTCTGTCTGTCTGTTTGTCTGTCCGTCCGTCCGTCCGTCCGTCCGTCCAACCGTCCGTCCGTCTGTCTGTTTGTCTGTTTGTCTGTTTGTCTGTTTGTTTTGTTTGTTTTGTTTGTTTTGTTTGTTTTGTTTGTTTTGTTTTGTTTTGTTTTGTTTTGTTTTGTTTTGTTTTGTTTTGTTCGTTCGTTCGTTCGTTCGTTCGTTCGTTCGTTCGTTCGTTCGTTCGTTCGTTCGTTCGTTCGTTCGTTCGTTCGTTCGTTCGTTCGTTCGTTCGTTCGTTCGTTCGTTCGTTCGTTCGTTCGTTCGTTCGTTCGTTCGTTCGTTCGTTCGTTCGTTCGTTCGTTCGTTCGTTCGTTCGTTCGTTCGTTCGTTCGTTCGTTCGTTCGTTCGTTCGTTCGTTCGTTCGTTCGTTCGTTCGTTCGTTCGTTCGTTCGTTCGTTCGTTCGTTCGTTCGTTCGTTCGTTCGTTCGTTCGTTCGTTCGTTCGTTCGTTCGTTCGTTCGTTCGTTCGTTCGTTCGTTCGTTCGTTCGTTCGTTCGTTCGTTCGTTCGTTCGTTCGTTCGTTCGTTCGTTCGTTCGTTCGTTCGTTCGTTCGTTCGTTCGTTCGTTCGTTCGTTCGTTCGTTCGTTCGTTCGTTCGTTCGTTCGTTCGTTCGTTCGTTCGTTCGTTCGTTCGTTCGTTCGTTCGTTCGTTCGTTCGTTCGTTCGTTCGTTCGTTCGTTCGTTCGTTCGTTCGTTCGTTCGTTCGTTCGTTCGTTCGTTCGTTCGTTCGTTCGTTCGTTCGTTCGTTCGTTCGTTCGTTCGTTCGTTCGTTCGTTCGTTCGTTCGTTCGTTCGTTCGTTCGTTCGTTCGTTCGTTCGTTCGTTCGTTCGTTCGTTCGTTCGTTCGTTCGTTCGTGTCGTTCGTTCGTTCGTTCGTTCGTTCGTTCGTTCGTTCGTAAAAAAACACTTTATTTACCAATTTAAATTCAATGCAGTTTTCCCTGCGACTTAAATTTTTCGAGACAAATAAAACTCTTGTAATGAAAATACTTTTGAAACCATTTGGGTATTGTAATATCAAAGAGAATTTTTTTTTTTTTTTTTAGTTTTTTTTTTTTGTTTGTTTGTTTGTTTGTTTGTTTGTTTGTTAGTTTGTTTGTTTGTTTGTTTGTTTGTTTGTTTGTTTGTTTGTTTGTTTGTTTGGTTGGTTGGTTGGTTGGTTGGTTGGTTGGTTGGTTGTTTGTTTGTTTGTTTGTTTGTTTGTTTGTTTGTTTTGGTTGGTTGGTTGGTTGGTTATGAGGCATCCTTGGCTACATAATAATTTGACAAAAGTTATTCCAAAATTTATTACCTTCTTCTTCATGATACGAGTCCATCTAAAGATTTGGCACTATAAGGTCAAAGAAATTATGATAAAGTGTCTTTTTCATGACCCCGGCCGTGCAGCTGCCAAGACTCGAACCCACTCTGGCAAAACCATTACTTAAGTCTGGTGCATGAGACAGCATGGCTAATTATAAAATGTGTTAACAATGCAACACAAGCCAAAAATAACTATTTAGACTATATGAGAAAGTTCCCTGCTGACAAAATGGAAAATACAAGAAATTGCAAAGATGTGTGGCTTGTAATCTTGATGTAAATTTCACGACAGGTGTGACAACCACTAATATGACAACCCCTGATGTGACAACCACTGATATGACAACCACTGATATGACAACCACTGATATGACAACCACTGATATGACAACCACTGATGTAACTCAAACAATGCCTCCAGGTAAGAGTGGTTTTAAACTACACATGTTTACAATTTATTGCAACAGGTCATGAATCTAGGCAAGGCTCACATTGAATGAAGTAGTTCCTCCTTTTGCAGACAAATTTTTCTCATCTGGTACATGTGTATTACTTTACTCTTTTCTTATGTTTTTGTTTTGTTAGAGAGGGTGTTCATGTGTAAAAAAAAAATTGAATATTCGTTGTCACATTACATGAAAGCTCCTTAATTTTTTTTTTTTTAGTAGTGCATTTAAAAGCACCCAGAACAGTTATGAGGCATCCTTCGTTACATAATTATTTGACAAAGTTATTCCAAATTTGATTTTAATCTATTCATTCACATAGCAATCCTTCTCCATGGTAACAAAATGGCTCGCAAAAAATATTATAAAGGGTCTTTTAATTATTTAGAGGTGATTTAGTGCAGTTTGCTGCCACTGCCACAAACGTTTGGGTAAGCACCTTCTCTTTTAATATAAGAGTCCAGCCAAATCTCAACTCAGCCTTTGTGTTCTAAACACACCGTCCATCTGTAACAAGTATGACGATTTTGCTGATTTTGTTCTGCAAAAAGATCTGGACCTTGTTGCCGTTTCAGTAAAAAAACACACTTTATTTACCAATTTAAATTCAATGCAGTTTTCCATGTGACTTATTTTTTCGAGACAAATGAAACTCTTGTAATGAAAATACTTTAAAAACCATTTACGTCTTGTAATGTCATAGAGAAGGGGTTTGTTTTTTGTTTGTCTGTTTGTCTGTCTGTCTGTCTGTCTGTTTGTCTGTCCGTCCGTCCGTCCGTCCGTCCGTCCGTCCAACCGTCCGTCCGTCTGTCTGTTTGTCTGTTTGTCTGTTTGTCTGTTTGTTTTGTTTGTTTTGTTTGTTTTGTTTGTTTTGTTTGTTTTGTTTTGTTTTGTTTTGTTTTGTTTTGTTTTGTTTTGTTTTGTTCGTTCGTTCGTTCGTTCGTTCGTTCGTTCGTTCGTTCGTTCGTTCGTTCGTTCGTTCGTTCGTTCGTTCGTTCGTTCGTTCGTTCGTTCGTTCGTTCGTTCGTTCGTTCGTTCGTTCGTTCGTTCGTTCGTTCGTTCGTTCGTTCGTTCGTTCGTTCGTTCGTTCGTTCGTTCGTTCGTTCGTTCGTTCGTTCGTTCGTTCGTTCGTTCGTTCGTTCGTTCGTTCGTTCGTTCGTTCGTTCGTTCGTTCGTTCGTTCGTTCGTTCGTTCGTTCGTTCGTTCGTTCGTTCGTTCGTTCGTTCGTTCGTTCGTTCGTTCGTTCGTTCGTTCGTTCGTTCGTTCGTTCGTTCGTTCGTTCGTTCGTTCGTTCGTTCGTTCGTTCGTTCGTTCGTTCGTTCGTTCGTTCGTTCGTTCGTTCGTTCGTTTTGTTTTGTTTTGTTTTGTTTGTTTTGTTTGTTTGTTTAGATAGATGATATTTCCATCAAGGGAACTCAGCAAACTCCCACAAGGGGATATAAACACCAAGCTGGCATAGCTTATCTCTCTTATATAAACATTGGTTAAATGTCTATGAGACAGCTTGACCATGGCTAATTATAAAATGTGTTCACAATGCAACACAAGCCAAAATAACTATTTAGACTATATGAGAAAGTTTCCTGCTGACAAAATGGAAAATACAAGGAATTTGCCAAAGATGTGTGGCTTGTAATATTGATGTTTATTTCACGACAGGTGTGACAACCACTGATGTGCCAACCACTGATGTGCCAACCACTGATGTGCCAACCACCGATGTGCCAACCACCGATGCGCCAACCACCGATGTGCCAACCACCGATGTGCCAACCACCGAAGTGCCAACCACCGATGTGCCAACCCCTGATGTGACAACCACCGAAGTGACAACCACTGATGTGCCAACCACTGATGTGCCAACCACCGATGTGCCAACCACCGATGTGCCAACCACCGAAGTGCCAACCACCGATGTGCCAACCCCTGATGTGACAACCACCGAAGTGACAACCACTGATGTGCCAACCACTGATGTGCCAACCACCGATGTGCCAACCACAGAATGTGCCAACCACTGATGTGCCAACCACTTTTTCAGACAATCTTTTCTCATCTGGTACATGTATATTACTTTACTATTTTCTTGTGTTTTTTGGTTTGTTAGAGAGGGTGTTTATGTGTAAAAAACAAATTGAAAAACAAAAAAACAATTAATATTCGTTGTCACATAACATAAAAGCTCCTTAAAAACAATTTAGTAGTGGCATTTAAAAGCACTCCAGAACACTTATACTGAAAGAGTAGGGTTAAACCCTGGTATTTGTTGTTAACACATGGATGCACTCTAGTTCTTTCTCTGGCTTGCGAGCTGAGTGATGAAGTACAGTTATGAGGCATCCTTTGTTACATAAGTATTTCCAAATTTGATTTTAATCTTGTCATTCACATAGCAATCCTATAAGAGTCCAGCCAAATCTCAACTCAGCCTTTGTGTTCTAAACACACAGTCCATCTGTAACAAGTATGACGATTTGCTGATTTTGTTCTGCAAAAAGATCTGGACCTTGTTGCCGTTTCAGAAACGTGGCTGAGACCAGACGACAATTTAACATGTCGTCAGTGGTACCCCTGCTGGCTACTACTTTCATCACATCCCAAGACCTCACAAGACCGGTGGAGGAGTTGCAATACTTTACAGATCTACTTTATCTGTCTCTGTGAAAAGTAATGACGTCCAGTACACAACTTTTGAATCTCTTCATGTCGAAGTTTCCGTTAACTTTAAATCTGTCGCCTTGTCTTCCTTCATCCATCTGAAATCATCATCACCGGTGACTTTAACATTCATGTTGATGACATCCACAACACCAATGCAAACCAGTTTAAGCATCTACTTCAGGCTTTTGGTCTTACCCAGCATATCAAGGAGCCGACTCATCATCTCAGTCATTGCCTGGACCTTGTTATAACTCGTGACATCATCCCACCTATTGCCTCAAACTTTGTTATTCTACCTGGATTATCAGACCATTTTGCAGTCATGTGTAACTTGAGTCTGTGCAAGCCCAAAGTCCCAACCATTACTATAAAGAGCCGACAATGGAAACATGTGAACTCTCCTGAAGTGTTCCGCGACATAGGCACTCATTTAGCAAAGCTAGAAGTTGATCACGACTGCTTGGATTCCTATGTCAGCCAATATGAGAGTACAGTCAGTGACATCTTGGATAAATTCGTACCTTGGAAAACGAGATCAGTCAAGGTCTGAACTGAAGTCTCCTGGTTCAATGATGATATTCGTACATTCAGCCCATTCCGTATGTTTAGTAAAAAAATATTAATAATACTTTTGGCGCCACAAAAGTACTTTCTTCAGAATTAATTGTTGCTATAAATATATTCGGCACTAATTGTCTTTTCTTCCTTCATAATTTTATTCAGATGGTGCCATATTTTATGGTCCCGACGAGGATCTTGATACAGTGACCTGCGAGTGCTCTGGTAAAAAAAAAACTTTATTTACCAATTTAAGTTCAATGCAGTTTTCCCTGTGACTTAAATTTTTCGAGACAAATGAAACTCTTGTAATAAAAATACTTTTAAAACCATTTAGGTCTTGTTATGTCATAGAGAAGGGGTTTGTTTTTTTGTTTAGTTTTTGTTTGTTTGTTTGTTTGTTTGCCTGCCTGCCTGCCTGCCTGCCTGCTGCTGCCTGGCTGCCTGCTGACCAGCCCGCTCCGCCCGCCCGCCCTCGCCCCGCCCGCCCCGCCCGCCCGCCGCCCGCCCCGCACCGCTCCGCCCGCCCGCCCGCCCGCCGCCCCCGCCCGCCCGCCGCCAGCCCGCCCGCCCGCCCCGCCCGCCCGCCACGCCAGCCCCGCTCCACCGCCCGCTCCGCCCGCCCGCCCGCCCGCCCGCCCCGCCCGCCCGCCCCGCCCGCCCGCCCGCCCCGCCCGCACCGCCGCCCGCCCGCCCGCCCGCCCGCCCGCCGCCCGCCCGCCCGCCCGCCCGCCCGCCGCCGCTCGCCCGCCCGCCGCCCGCCGCCCGCCGACCGCCCGCCGCACCGCCCGCCCGCCCGCCCGCCCGCCCGCCCGCCGCACCGCCGCCCGCCCGCCCGCCCGCCCGCCCCGCCCGCCCCCGCCCGCCCGCCCGCCCGCCCCCGCCCGCCCTCCCGCCCGCCCGCCCGCCCCCGCCCCTGCCTGCCTGCCCTCCCCCCTGCCTGCCTGCCTGCCTGCCTGCCTGTTTTTGTTTGTTTGTTTTGTTTTTTGTTTTGTTTTTGTTTTGTTTTTTGTTTGTTTGTTAGTTGTTTTGTTTTCGTTTGTTTGTTTAGATGATCTTTCCATTAAGGGAACTCAGCAAACTCTCACAAGG
This sequence comes from Asterias amurensis, assembly GCF_032118995.1. NCBI lineage: Eukaryota > Metazoa > Echinodermata > Asteroidea > Forcipulatida > Asteriidae > Asterias > Asterias amurensis. Next base: position 11,926,435 of record NC_092657.1, on the reverse strand, counting down.
GGATATAAACACCAAGCTGGCAACAGCTTATCTCTGTTATACAAACATTGGTTAAATGTCTATGATTATGAATTGTACAGATTAAGAAATTGTGATTAAGTAACGGCAATATTTATTCTAGTCATTTTGAAATCAGCAGTTAGCTGGGAAAACTCGAACCCACAACCTTGTTATTGCAAGACCTGTAGTCAAACCACTTGACCACGTTAACTTATAAGATTTGTTTTATATATAATCTAATCCTGTACATGTTCCTTATCTTTATATGCAGTTTGTCCATTCACCTGTCAAAATAATGGAGTGCCTGACACTGTCAATTGTTTGTGTTCATGTACAGACAACTGGACGGGACAGGCCTGCGGCGGTAAGAACCATTGTGCATTTAACATTTACCATATTAATTGTTGGCTGCTGTATTTTGTCAAGCGATGCTACTAAGTGATATGCCTGATCCATTTGTGTTGATAAATTTATTGTTTATTGATTGGTTTATTTCCTTCATAAGCTTCATAGCCTTAAAGACACTGGACACCTTTGGTAACTTTAAAGACCAGTCTTCTCACTTGGTGTATCTCATACATATGCACAAAATAACAAACCTGTAAAAATTTGAACTCAATTGGTGTTGCGAGATAATAATGGAAGAAAAAACACCCTTGGCACACAAAGTTGTGTACTTTCAGATGCTTGATTTCGTGACGTAAAATAGATCTAATTCTGAGGTCAAATTTGTGGAAAATTACTTCTTTCTCCAAACCTACGTTACTTCAGAGGGAGCTGTTTCTCACAATGTTTTATACTGTCAACAGCTCTCCATTGCTTGTTATCAAGTAAGTTTTTATTCTAACGGTGATTTTGAGTAATAGTGTCCATTGCCTTTAAGGAGGCAGAATTGAGTTTTATTTTACACGGCAATGCCGACCAGGTGTATTGCTGCTGAATGCAGAAAAACACTTTTTTGAAACGTACCAACTCACGACTTGGACGTAAATGTACTTTGCACGTGTGCTTACTACGCATTGCAGGCAAAGTCTGCCTCGATTGACGCCACAAAAGGGGTAGGCGGAGTCAGCCCCCCAAACAACTTTATATATTTTTTAAACATACAAATCGTGACAAACAATTACTAAAAAAATAGTTTTATTGTTCGTAAGCATATACTCTTATGTTTGAAAGAAAAACAATTCTGTTTCCAGGTGACTTTAAATAGTGGAAACATTGATTGATGCAATGTATCAGTGTGACTGCGATGGAAACTGGGCAGGAACAACTTGTACAGGCTTGATGTTTTCAGTTCGCTTGAGCAGAACATTTTGCAAAAAGAAATTTGCTTAAACGGCAAAGTGAAATGTCCTCACTGTCTTCTTTTAAAAAAGCATCTCCCTATAGGCCTACAGGTTACAACACTAAAGTCACATTGTGTAATGTATTTCTTTTGTGGCATAGGCCATGTGATAGACTGCACCTTCATGATTTTAGTCAATTTAATGATGGCTCGTTTTTGGTGGTGTTGGTACACTTGTGTTTGTCTGTCCTTGTTGTCCCCTGTCTTTGTCTTTGTGAGTCTTACATGCGGTGTTAGTCTCTCAATTGGTTAGGGTACAAAAGCCAACGCTTCACCCAATCCTAATTTTTGCCCTTCTGACTTGTTAATAAAGTTTGCTACTGTTTATAACTGTCACTGTTAGGCCTAATATTATAAAAACACCAATTATGTAATTTTGTCGTGTTAGGGCAATACCCAAATAAAAGTTTTGTTGAACTGAGTTGATTTAATTGAATCTGAGCACATATCAATGAAAGAACAAATCAAAACATATATTTTATGATGATTGGTAGAAAAGGGGAACATCACCAGAATCTTCTTCAGTTTGTTTAACTCTTGAAAATATTTGAAAGCTATAACACAGAATGCGATATTTCCAGATGACCATTGTAGTATCTTGCCTGTCAATGCAAGGTGCTTAAATTTAAGATTTGTGTAAGGACAAAATAACCCCAAAATAAAAAGATTCTTTAAATGTTGCCTGTCTCATATCACTTGTAACAAGAGCATGAGAAAGACACAAACTTACTGCTCTAACTAAAAATCATGCTGGGGAGATTTCCTTTCCTTCATAGCTCTGGAATGATCTGCCACAACATCTTAGAAACTACATCTCCATTTATTAGTTCAGAAACAACTTATAAAAAACAACCATCAAGTTTCTTTTTTCACGTATGCGTTTGGTATTTTTAGGAAAAGGCGCGTTAGCAAATTCCTCGTTATTATTTGCTGGTTTTCCTGTAGGTAGTTCTTTGTGTGTTCTACAGGAAATAATAAAGTTCGGCAGACATATGTTACTATTTTACTTCACCATTTTGTAATCTTGCAGATTGTTCACTCACAAGTAGCTCTTGTTCAAATAGTGGAGTACTGGATAGTTCAACATGTCAGTGTGGCTGTACGGGAAGCTGGACAGGAACACTTTGTATAGGTACACTTGATTTGTGTGACATTGTTTTTTACTAATTTTTTTCCAAAAACTACAGTTCCTCAGCAAGTAATGATTTAAGGGAAACTTTATACCATCATAATCTTCAAACTGTTTAAAGTTTAATGTAAATCTGTGGACATTGTGTTTTATGTTACAAAAAGTACCCTGACACTTAACACAAACTTCCTGCTGAAGCTGCACATTTCCAAATATGCATTCGAAATTCTGAAGTTTGGCAGATATTGGTTAATCAGTTTTTTTGTTTCGTTTTCAATGTTCAGAATGTTTAATAAACTGTGAAAATAGTGGAAGATTGACTGCTGCAACATGTGAATGTGCCTGCGATGGAGGCTGGACTGGAACACTTTGTACAGGTAGGTTCACTCACCATGGCAGTGTGGTCCTTTTCAGACCATGTCCAATAATTTACCATAATTTCATAAAGAGTTATAACTTAAGCAGAAACATTTGCTTTACAATGAGGTGCATATGTGGTGCATGTGATTGGTATTTTTTTAGTAACTATATTCATACAAGCAAACATTTAAGATGAAGTCATTAAGAACAAAAAATGTAAGCCCTCAGTTCATTTTTTTTTTAAGGAGATCTTCATATAATATTTAGTTTACTTTGATTGCATTTCAGATGGAATTATTTCTCTGAAGGATTGTTGTATTACTAGAATGAACTTTATATATTTGTGACCTTTCCGGAAAAAAAAATCAAAGACAAAGTTGTGTGTCTTTAAAAAACAGGGTTTTGTTTTCAATATGTTGACTTATTGCATTTTTGGTATCTTTGAGTATTTTAATACCATCGTCTGTGGATCTTGGTTCAAATGCCACCTTGGATCAGAGCCTTTGGGTAGATTGGTCGCTCACAGGTTCGTTAATCAGTGAATGGATGTAACTTACTCAAGAACTCACTGTGGAGGCAGTCCAACTTGTTCTTGATGCTTCTAACATTTTGGTGATAAATGTCTAGATGATTGTTTCTTGGTGAGGGTTGTTGGTTGCAGGATGTGATGTTTGAGCAGAAGGGAATGGAACAAGATTAGTTTCAATATCTCCATATGAGATTATGTTGAATGCTACATATATGAGTTATTATGGTCATAAATACATTCGGCACTAATTGTCTTTTCTTCCTTCATAATTTTATTCAGATTGTGCCATAACTTGTGGTCCCGACGAGTATCTTGATACCGTGACCTGCGAGTGCTCTGGTAAAAAAAAAACACTTTATTAACCGATTTAAATTCAATGCAGTTTTCCCTGTGACTTTAATTTTTCGAGACAAATGAAACTCTTGTAATGAAAATACTTTGAAAACCATTTGGGTCTTGTAATGTCAAAGAGAAGGTTTTTTTTTTTTGGTTTTTTTTTAGATGATCTTTTCATCAAGGGAACTCAGCAAACATTGGTTAAATGTCTATGATTATGAGTTGTACAAAAATAAAATCAAGAAATTGTGATTAAGTAACGGCAATATTTATTTTAGTCATTTTGAAATCAGCAGTTAGATGGGAAAACTCGAACCCACAACCTCGTGATTGCAAGTCCTGTAGTCAAACCACTTGACCACGTTAACTTATTAGATTTGTTTTATATATAATCTAATCCTGTACATGTTCCTTATCTTTATATGCAGTTTGTCCATTCACCTGTCAAAATAATGGAGTGCTTGACACTGTCAATTGTTTGTGTTCATGTACAGACAACTGGACGGGACAGGCCTGCGGCGGTAAGAACCCTTTTGCATTTAACATTTTACATGTTTTGGGATGTGATACGAAAAAGGGCTAACTATTGCTGCCAGTGAATTAGGCCAAGTAAAAAAAATACCAGTTGATCGTCTAAGTTTTTCCAAGAAGAGGTGAATCAGCCAAAGACGAAAATGCTGTGCTTCTGTGATTGGTTTCTTTAATATCTCTTCTTCTTCTCATTAGGCATTGTGATTAGCACAGATTAACTACAATGAAAATAGAAACAAAAATATATGTCACAAGAAATACTCAGTGATTGTACCAATTAATTGGACCTAACCAGAATTACCCCAATAATTATGCAAATAAAGGACTGAATAAAGCAATGTTTACATTGACCCATGTGCCTGAAGGGAATCTATACAAACTTTGACCTATAAACCCTGGGCTATAATTACCACATAAACACAATTAGCAACTGACTGAATCATAGAATATTATGCGTTAACCTGTGTTATATCAACCAACGACAATATGCGTGTATAAATAACAATCCCCAATTACATGTGCGACCAAATTAAACGCAATGACAAAATACAACTATTTTAGGCTTAAAATCAGTACGTAAATATAACACAATCAATCAATCAGCTTTATAATTTTAGTGGCAAGAAAATCAATGCACAAACCGTTTAATAAACCTCGGCGGAAATCCCCAAAACTTTAGGCGAAGAACAATGGGCTGTTTACTTGGGAAAATCGTGAAACTAAGGGCCTTGCCACACGAGGCAACTTTTGCAGGCAACTTGGAGGCAACCAGCTGCAGTGCATACTACAAGACCACTTTGGTAGCACACGGGTCAATTTTCAAACATTGTCTTATGATCCACAAGAGAAATATGTGAACATTCAAATGTGACTGTCTTTTCTTCTTGGAGATTGCCTGGAACTGGTTGCCCGTAAATTGCCTCGTGTGACATGGCCCTAAGACTCTGACTTTCAGCCCTCGTAGCAACTGCTCGATGTGAACAGCGCCCTCAATCGATAGAAAACAAGTACCCTGAGTTTGGGTGTTACAAGAGGATTATTGTTATTTCTTTCAAAGATGGTCGCCAAGCATTTTAATTCAAACTGGCCACCAATTCTTCAGTTTAAAGTCACCACTTACTGCTACCATATTAATTTTTGGCTGCTGTATTTTGTCAAGCGATGCTACTAAGTGATATGCCTGATTCATTTATTTTTATAAATGTATTGTTTATTGATTGGTTTATTTCACAAATAACAGCTTCATAGCCTTAAAGACACTGGACACCTTTGGTAACTTTTAAAGACCAGTCTTCTCACTTGGTGTATCTCATACATCTGCACAAAATAACAAACCTGTGAAAATTTAAACTCAATTGGTTGTTGAAGTTGCGAGATAATAATGGAAGAAAAACACCCTTGGCACACAAAGTTGTGTGCTTTCAGATGCTTGATTTCGAGACGTAAAATAAATCTAATTCTGAGGTCAAATTTGTAGAAAATTACTTCTTTCTCCAAATCTACGTTACTTCAGAGGGAGCTGTTTCTCACAATGTTTTATACTGTCAACAGCTCTCCATTGCTTGTTATCAAGTAAGTTTTTATTCTAACAGTGATTTTGAGTAATAGTGTCCATTGCCTTTAAGGAGGCAGAATTGAGTTTTATTTTTACATCATTGATGAGCATCCATATCAGATGATTAATGCTGCATGATTTAAAATAATTTGTGTCTTTTATACAATCTTGCAGAATGTTCAATCAACTCCTGTTTAAATAGTGGAACATTGATTGATGCATGGTGTGAGTGTTACTGCGATGGAAACTGGGCAGGAACAACTTGTACAGGTAAGGCTTGATGTTTTCAGTTCGCTTGAGCAGAACATTTTGCAAAACGAATTTTGGTTAAACGGCAAAGTGAAATGTCCTCACTGTCTTCTTTTAAAAAAGCATCTCCCTATAGGCCTACAGGTTACGACACTAAAGTCACAATGTGTAATGTATTTCTTCTGTGGCATAGGCCATGTGATAGACTGCACTTTCATGATTTTAGTCAATTCAATGATGGCTCGTTTTTGGTAGTGTTGGTACACTTGTGTTTGTCTGTCCTTGTTGTCCCGTCTTTGTTTGTGTGAGTCTTACATGCAGTGTTGGTCTCTCAATAGGTTAGGGTTCAAAAGCCAAGGCTTCACTCAATCCTAATTTTTGCTCTTCTGACTTGTTAATAATGTTTGCTACTGTTTATAACAGTCACTGTTAGGCCTGATATTATAAATACACCAATTATGTAATTTTGTCGTGTTAGGGCAATACCAAAATAAATGTTTTGTTGAACTGAGTTGATTTAATTGAATCTGAGCACATATCAATGAAAGAACAAATCAAAACATATATTTTATGATGGTTGGTAGAAAAGGGGGAACATCACCAAAAACTTCTTCAGTTTGTATAATTCTTGAAAATATTTGAAAGCTATAACACAGAATGCGATAATTCCAAGATGACCATTGTAGTATCTTGCCTGTCAATGCAAGGTGCTTAAATTTAAGATTTGTGTGAGGACAAAATAACCCAATAATAAAAAGATTCTTTAAATGTTGCCTGTCTCATACCACAAGAGCATGAGAAAGACACAAAGTTATTGCTCTAACTAAAAATCATGCTGGGGAGATTTCCTTTCCTTCATAGCTCTGGAATGATCTGCCACAACATCTTAGAAACTACATCTCCATTTATTAGTTCAGAAACAACTTATAAAAAACAACCATCAAGTTTCTTTTTTCACGTATGCGTTTGGTATTTTTAGGAAAAGGCGCGTTAGCAAATTCCTCGTTATTATTTGCTGGTTTTCCTGTAGGTAGTTCTTTGTGTGTTCTACAGGAAATAATAAAGTTCGGCAGACATATGTTACTATTTTACTTCACCATTTTGTAATCTTGCAGATTGTTCACTCACAAGTAGCTCTTGTTCAAATAGTGGAGTACTGGATAGTTCAACATGTCAGTGTGGCTGTACGGGAAGCTGGACAGGAACACTTTGTATAGGTACACTTGATTTGTGTGACATTGTTTTTTACTAATTTTTTTCCAAAAACTACAGTTCCTCAGCAAGTAATGATTTAAGGGAAACTTTATACCATCATAATCTTCAAACTGTTTAAAGTTTAATGTAAATCTGTGGACATTGTGTTTTATGTTACAAAAAGTACCCTGACACTTAACACAAACTTCCTGCTGAAGCTGCACATTTCCAAATATGCATTCGAAATTCTGAAGTTTGGCAGATATTGGTTAATCAGTTTTTTTGTTTCGTTTTCAATGTTCAGAATGTTTAATAAACTGTGAAAATAGTGGAAGATTGACTGCTGCAACATGTGAATGTGCCTGCGATGGAGGCTGGACTGGAACACTTTGTACAGGTAGGTTCACTCACCATGGCAGTGTGGTCCTTTTCAGACCATGTCCAATAATTTACCATAATTTCATAAAGAGTTATAACTTAAGCAGAAACATTTGCTTTACAATGAGGTGCATATGTGGTGCATGTGATTGGTATTTTTTTAGTAACTATATTCATACAAGCAAACATTTAAGATGAAGTCATTAAGAACAAAAAATGTAAGCCCTCAGTTCATTTTTTTTTTAAGGAGATCTTCATATAATATTTAGTTTACTTTGATTGCATTTCAGATGGAATTATTTCTCTGAAGGATTGTTGTATTACTAGAATGAACTTTATATATTTGTGACCTTTCCGGAAAAAAAAATCAAAGACAAAGTTGTGTGTCTTTAAAAAACAGGGTTTTGTTTTCAATATGTTGACTTATTGCATTTTTGGTATCTTTGAGTATTTTAATACCATCGTCTGTGGATCTTGGTTCAAATGCCACCTTGGATCAGAGCCTTTGGGTAGATTGGTCGCTCACAGGTTCGTTAATCAGTGAATGGATGTAACTTACTCAAGAACTCACTGTGGAGGCAGTCCAACTTGTTCTTGATGCTTCTAACATTTTGGTGATAAATGTCTAGATGATTGTTTCTTGGTGAGGGTTGTTGGTTGCAGGATGTGATGTTTGAGCAGAAGGGAATGGAACAAGATTAGTTTCAATATCTCCATATGAGATTATGTTGAATGCTACATATATGAGTTATTATGGTCATAAATACATTCGGCACTAATTGTCTTTTCTTCCTTCATAATTTTATTCAGATTGTGCCATAACTTGTGGTCCCGACGAGTATCTTGATACCGTGACCTGCGAGTGCTCTGGTAAAAAAAAAACACTTTATTAACCGATTTAAATTCAATGCAGTTTTCCCTGTGACTTTAATTTTTCGAGACAAATGAAACTCTTGTAATGAAAATACTTTGAAAACCATTTGGGTCTTGTAATGTCAAAGAGAAGGTTTTTTTTTTTTGGTTTTTTTTTAGATGATCTTTTCATCAAGGGAACTCAGCAAACATTGGTTAAATGTCTATGATTATGAGTTGTACAAAAATAAAATCAAGAAATTGTGATTAAGTAACGGCAATATTTATTTTAGTCATTTTGAAATCAGCAGTTAGATGGGAAAACTCGAACCCACAACCTCGTGATTGCAAGTCCTGTAGTCAAACCACTTGACCACGTTAACTTATTAGATTTGTTTTATATATAATCTAATCCTGTACATGTTCCTTATCTTTATATGCAGTTTGTCCATTCACCTGTCAAAATAATGGAGTGCTTGACACTGTCAATTGTTTGTGTTCATGTACAGACAACTGGACGGGACAGGCCTGCGGCGGTAAGAACCCTTTTGCATTTAACATTTTACATGTTTTGGGATGTGATACGAAAAAGGGCTAACTATTGCTGCCAGTGAATTAGGCCAAGTAAAAAAAATACCAGTTGATCGTCTAAGTTTTTCCAAGAAGAGGTGAATCAGCCAAAGACGAAAATGCTGTGCTTCTGTGATTGGTTTCTTTAATATCTCTTCTTCTTCTCATTAGGCATTGTGATTAGCACAGATTAACTACAATGAAAATAGAAACAAAAATATATGTCACAAGAAATACTCAGTGATTGTACCAATTAATTGGACCTAACCAGAATTACCCCAATAATTATGCAAATAAAGGACTGAATAAAGCAATGTTTACATTGACCCATGTGCCTGAAGGGAATCTATACAAACTTTGACCTATAAACCCTGGGCTATAATTACCACATAAACACAATTAGCAACTGACTGAATCATAGAATATTATGCGTTAACCTGTGTTATATCAACCAACGACAATATGCGTGTATAAATAACAATCCCCAATTACATGTGCGACCAAATTAAACGCAATGACAAAATACAACTATTTTAGGCTTAAAATCAGTACGTAAATATAACACAATCAATCAATCAGCTTTATAATTTTAGTGGCAAGAAAATCAATGCACAAACCGTTTAATAAACCTCGGCGGAAATCCCCAAAACTTTAGGCGAAGAACAATGGGCTGTTTACTTGGGAAAATCGTGAAACTAAGGGCCTTGCCACACGAGGCAACTTTTGCAGGCAACTTGGAGGCAACCAGCTGCAGTGCATACTACAAGACCACTTTGGTAGCACACGGGTCAATTTTCAAACATTGTCTTATGATCCACAAGAGAAATATGTGAACATTCAAATGTGACTGTCTTTTCTTCTTGGAGATTGCCTGGAACTGGTTGCCCGTAAATTGCCTCGTGTGACATGGCCCTAAGACTCTGACTTTCAGCCCTCGTAGCAACTGCTCGATGTGAACAGCGCCCTCAATCGATAGAAAACAAGTACCCTGAGTTTGGGTGTTACAAGAGGATTATTGTTATTTCTTTCAAAGATGGTCGCCAAGCATTTTAATTCAAACTGGCCACCAATTCTTCAGTTTAAAGTCACCACTTACTGCTACCATATTAATTTTTGGCTGCTGTATTTTGTCAAGCGATGCTACTAAGTGATATGCCTGATTCATTTATTTTTATAAATGTATTGTTTATTGATTGGTTTATTTCACAAATAACAGCTTCATAGCCTTAAAGACACTGGACACCTTTGGTAACTTTTAAAGACCAGTCTTCTCACTTGGTGTATCTCATACATCTGCACAAAATAACAAACCTGTGAAAATTTAAACTCAATTGGTTGTTGAAGTTGCGAGATAATAATGGAAGAAAAACACCCTTGGCACACAAAGTTGTGTGCTTTCAGATGCTTGATTTCGAGACGTAAAATAAATCTAATTCTGAGGTCAAATTTGTAGAAAATTACTTCTTTCTCCAAATCTACGTTACTTCAGAGGGAGCTGTTTCTCACAATGTTTTATACTGTCAACAGCTCTCCATTGCTTGTTATCAAGTAAGTTTTTATTCTAACAGTGATTTTGAGTAATAGTGTCCATTGCCTTTAAGGAGGCAGAATTGAGTTTTATTTTTACATCATTGATGAGCATCCATATCAGATGATTAATGCTGCATGATTTAAAATAATTTGTGTCTTTTATACAATCTTGCAGAATGTTCAATCAACTCCTGTTTAAATAGTGGAACATTGATTGATGCATGGTGTGAGTGTTACTGCGATGGAAACTGGGCAGGAACAACTTGTACAGGTAAGGCTTGATGTTTTCAGTTCGCTTGAGCAGAACATTTTGCAAAACGAATTTTGGTTAAACGGCAAAGTGAAATGTCCTCACTGTCTTCTTTTAAAAAAGCATCTCCCTATAGGCCTACAGGTTACGACACTAAAGTCACAATGTGTAATGTATTTCTTCTGTGGCATAGGCCATGTGATAGACTGCACTTTCATGATTTTAGTCAATTCAATGATGGCTCGTTTTTGGTAGTGTTGGTACACTTGTGTTTGTCTGTCCTTGTTGTCCCGTCTTTGTTTGTGTGAGTCTTACATGCAGTGTTGGTCTCTCAATAGGTTAGGGTTCAAAAGCCAAGGCTTCACTCAATCCTAATTTTTGCTCTTCTGACTTGTTAATAATGTTTGCTACTGTTTATAACAGTCACTGTTAGGCCTGATATTATAAATACACCAATTATGTAATTTTGTCGTGTTAGGGCAATACCAAAATAAATGTTTTGTTGAACTGAGTTGATTTAATTGAATCTGAGCACATATCAATGAAAGAACAAATCAAAACATATATTTTATGATGGTTGGTAGAAAAGGGGGAACATCACCAAAAACTTCTTCAGTTTGTATAATTCTTGAAAATATTTGAAAGCTATAACACAGAATGCGATAATTCCAAGATGACCATTGTAGTATCTTGCCTGTCAATGCAAGGTGCTTAAATTTAAGATTTGTGTGAGGACAAAATAACCCAATAATAAAAAGATTCTTTAAATGTTGCCTGTCTCATACCACAAGAGCATGAGAAAGACACAAAGTTATTGCTCTAACTAAAAATCATGCTGGGGAGATTTCCTTTCCTTCATAGCTCTGGAATGATCTGCCACAACATCTTAGAAACTACATCTCCATTTATTAGTTCAGAAACAACTTATAAAAAACAACCATCAAGTTTCTTTTTTCACGTATGCGTTTGGTATTTTTAGGAAAAGGCGCGTTAGCAAATTCCTCGTTATTATTTGCTGGTTTTCCTGTAGGTAGTTCTTTGTGTGTTCTACAGGAAATAATAAAGTTCGGCAGACATATGTTACTATTTTACTTCACCATTTTGTAATCTTGCAGATTGTTCACTCACAAGTAGCTCTTGTTCAAATAGTGGAGTACTGGATAGTTCAACATGTCAGTGTGGCTGTACGGGAAGCTGGACAGGAACACTTTGTATAGGTACACTTGATTTGTGTGACATTGTTTTTTACTAATTTTTTTCCAAAAACTACAGTTCCTCAGCAAGTAATGATTTAAGGGAAACTTTATACCATCATAATCTTCAAACTGTTTAAAGTTTAATGTAAATCTGTGGACATTGTGTTTTATGTTACAAAAAGTACCCTGACACTTAACACAAACTTCCTGCTGAAGCTGCACATTTCCAAATATGCATTCGAAATTCTGAAGTTTGGCAGATATTGGTTAATCAGTTTTTTTGTTTCGTTTTCAATGTTCAGAATGTTTAATAAACTGTGAAAATAGTGGAAGATTGACTGCTGCAACATGTGAATGTGCCTGCGATGGAGGCTGGACTGGAACACTTTGTACAGGTAGGTTCACTCACCATGGCAGTGTGGTCCTTTTCAGACCATGTCCAATAATTTACCATAATTTCATAAAGAGTTATAACTTAAGCAGAAACATTTGCTTTACAATGAGGTGCATATGTGGTGCATGTGATTGGTATTTTTTTAGTAACTATATTCATACAAGCAAACATTTAAGATGAAGTCATTAAGAACAAAAAATGTAAGCCCTCAGTTCATTTTTTTTTTAAGGAGATCTTCATATAATATTTAGTTTACTTTGATTGCATTTCAGATGGAATTATTTCTCTGAAGGATTGTTGTATTACTAGAATGAACTTTATATATTTGTGACCTTTCCGGAAAAAAAAATCAAAGACAAAGTTGTGTGTCTTTAAAAAACAGGGTTTTGTTTTCAATATGTTGACTTATTGCATTTTTGGTATCTTTGAGTATTTTAATACCATCGTCTGTGGATCTTGGTTCAAATGCCACCTTGGATCAGAGCCTTGGGGTAGATTGGTCGCTCACAGGTTCGTTAATCAGTGAATGGATGTAACTTACTCAAGAACTCACTGTGGAGGCAGTCCAACTTGTTCTTGATGCTTCTAACATTTTGGTGATAAATGTCTAGATGATTGTTTCTTGGTGAGGGTTGTTGGTTGCAGGATGTGATGTTTGAGCAGAAGGGAATGGAACAAGATTAGTTTCAATATCTCCATATGAGATTATGTTGAATGCTACATATATGAGTTATTATGGTCATAAATACATTCGGCACTAATTGTCTTTTCTTCCTTCATAATTTTATTCAGATTGTGCCATAACTTGTGGTCCCGACGAGTATCTTGATACCGTGACCTGCGAGTGCTCTGGTAAAAAAAAAACACTTTATTAACCGATTTAAATTCAATGCAGTTTTCCCTGTGACTTTAATTTTTCGAGACAAATGAAACTCTTGTAATGAAAATACTTTGAAAACCATTTGGGTCTTGTAATGTCAAAGAGAAGGTTTTTTTTTTTTGGTTTTTTTTTAGATGATCTTTTCATCAAGGGAACTCAGCAAACATTGGTTAAATGTCTATGATTATGAGTTGTACAAAAATAAAATCAAGAAATTGTGATTAAGTAACGGCAATATTTATTTTAGTCATTTTGAAATCAGCAGTTAGATGGGAAAACTCGAACCCACAACCTCGTGATTGCAAGTCCTGTAGTCAAACCACTTGACCACGTTAACTTATTAGATTTGTTTTATATATAATCTAATCCTGTACATGTTCCTTATCTTTATATGCAGTTTGTCCATTCACCTGTCAAAATAATGGAGTGCTTGACACTGTCAATTGTTTGTGTTCATGTACAGACAACTGGACGGGACAGGCCTGCGGCGGTAAGAACCCTTTTGCATTTAACATTTTACATGTTTTGGGATGTGATACGAAAAAGGGCTAACTATTGCTGCCAGTGAATTAGGCCAAGTAAAAAAAATACCAGTTGATCGTCTAAGTTTTTCCAAGAAGAGGTGAATCAGCCAAAGACGAAAATGCTGTGCTTCTGTGATTGGTTTCTTTAATATCTCTTCTTCTTCTCATTAGGCATTGTGATTAGCACAGATTAACTACAATGAAAATAGAAACAAAAATATATGTCACAAGAAATACTCAGTGATTGTACCAATTAATTGGACCTAACCAGAATTACCCCAATAATTATGCAAATAAAGGACTGAATAAAGCAATGTTTACATTGACCCATGTGCCTGAAGGGAATCTATACAAACTTTGACCTATAAACCCTGGGCTATAATTACCACATAAACACAATTAGCAACTGACTGAATCATAGAATATTATGCGTTAACCTGTGTTATATCAACCAACGACAATATGCGTGTATAAATAACAATCCCCAATTACATGTGCGACCAAATTAAACGCAATGACAAAATACAACTATTTTAGGCTTAAAATCAGTACGTAAATATAACACAATCAATCAATCAGCTTTATAATTTTAGTGGCAAGAAAATCAATGCACAAACCGTTTAATAAACCTCGGCGGAAATCCCCAAAACTTTAGGCGAAGAACAATGGGCTGTTTACTTGGGAAAATCGTGAAACTAAGGGCCTTGCCACACGAGGCAACTTTTGCAGGCAACTTGGAGGCAACCAGCTGCAGTGCATACTACAAGACCACTTTGGTAGCACACGGGTCAATTTTCAAACATTGTCTTATGATCCACAAGAGAAATATGTGAACATTCAAATGTGACTGTCTTTTCTTCTTGGAGATTGCCTGGAACTGGTTGCCCGTAAATTGCCTCGTGTGACATGGCCCTAAGACTCTGACTTTCAGCCCTCGTAGCAACTGCTCGATGTGAACAGCGCCCTCAATCGATAGAAAACAAGTACCCTGAGTTTGGGTGTTACAAGAGGATTATTGTTATTTCTTTCAAAGATGGTCGCCAAGCATTTTAATTCAAACTGGCCACCAATTCTTCAGTTTAAAGTCACCACTTACTGCTACCATATTAATTTTTGGCTGCTGTATTTTGTCAAGCGATGCTACTAAGTGATATGCCTGATTCATTTATTTTTATAAATGTATTGTTTATTGATTGGTTTATTTCACAAACAAAAGCTTCATAGCCTTAAAGACACTGGACACCTTTGGTAACTTTTAAAGACCAGTCTTCTCACTTGGTGTATCTCATACATCTGCACAAAATAACAAACCTGTGAAAATTTAAACTCAATTGGTTGTTGAAGTTGCGAGATAATAATGGAAGAAAAACACCCTTGGCACACAAAGTTGTGTGCTTTCAGATGCTTGATTTCGAGACGTAAAATAAATCTAATTCTGAGGTCAAATTTGTAGAAAATTACTTCTTTCTCCAAATCTACGTTACTTCAGAGGGAGCTGTTTCTCACAATGTTTTATACTGTCAACAGCTCTCCATTGCTTGTTATCAAGTAAGTTTTTATTCTAACAGTGATTTTGAGTAATAGTGTCCATTGCCTTTAAGGAGGCAGAATTGAGTTTTATTTTTACATCATTGATGAGCATCCATATCAGATGATTAATGCTGCATGATTTAAAATAATTTGTGTCTTTTATACAATCTTGCAGAATGTTCAATCAACTCCTGTTTAAATAGTGGAACATTGATTGATGCATGGTGTGAGTGTTACTGCGATGGAAACTGGGCAGGAACAACTTGTACCGGTAAGGCTTGATGTTTTCAGTTCGCTTGAGCAGAACATTTTGCAAAACGAATTTTGGTTAAACGGCAAAGTGAAATGTCCTCACTGTCTTCTTTTAAAAAAGCATCTCCCTATAGGCCTACAGGTTACGACACTAAAGTCACAATGTGTAATGTATTTCTTCTGTGGCATAGGCCATGTGATAGACTGCACTTTCATGATTTTAGTCAATTCAATGATGGCTCGTTTTTGGTAGTGTTGGTACACTTGTGTTTGTCTGTCCTTGTTGTCCCGTCTTTGTTTGTGTGAGTCTTACATGCAGTGTTGGTCTCTCAATAGGTTAGGGTTCAAAAGCCAAGGCTTCACTCAATCCTAATTTTTGCTCTTCTGACTTGTTAATAATGTTTGCTACTGTTTATAACAGTCACTGTTAGGCCTGATATTATAAATACACCAATTATGTAATTTTGTCGTGTTAGGGCAATACCAAAATAAATGTTTTGTTGAACTGAGTTGATTTAATTGAATCTGAGCACATATCAATGAAAGAACAAATCAAAACATATATTTTATGATGGTTGGTAGAAAAGGGGGAACATCACCAAAAACTTCTTCAGTTTGTATAATTCTTGAAAATATTTGAAAGCTATAACACAGAATGCGATAATTCCAAGATGACCATTGTAGTATCTTGCCTGTCAATGCAAGGTGCTTAAATTTAAGATTTGTGTGAGGACAAAATAACCCAATAATAAAAAGATTCTTTAAATGTTGCCTGTCTCATACCACAAGAGCATGAGAAAGACACAAAGTTATTGCTCTAACTAAAAATCATGCTGGGGAGATTTCCTTTCCTTCATAGCTCTGGAATGATCTGCCACAACATCTTAGAAACTACATCTCCATTTATTAGTTCAGAAACAACTTATAAAAAACAACCATCAAGTTTCTTTTTTCACGTATGCGTTTGGTATTTTTAGGAAAAGGCGCGTTAGCAAATTCCTCGTTATTATTTGCTGGTTTTCCTGTAGGTAGTTCTTTGTGTGTTCTACAGGAAATAATAAAGTTCGGCAGACATATGTTACTATTTTACTTCACCATTTTGTAATCTTGCAGATTGTTCACTCACAAGTAGCTCTTGTTCAAATAGTGGAGTACTGGATAGTTCAACATGTCAGTGTGGCTGTACGGGAAGCTGGACAGGAACACTTTGTATAGGTACACTTGATTTGTGTGACATTGTTTTTTACTAATTTTTTTCCAAAAACTACAGTTCCTCAGCAAGTAATGATTTAAGGGAAACTTTATACCATCATAATCTTCAAACTGTTTAAAGTTTAATGTAAATCTGTGGACATTGTGTTTTATGTTACAAAAAGTACCCTGACACTTAACACAAACTTCCTGCTGAAGCTGCACATTTCCAAATATGCATTCGAAATTCTGAAGTTTGGCAGATATTGGTTAATCAGTTTTTTGGTTTCGTTTTCAATGTTCAGAATGTTTAATAAACTGTGAAAATAGTGGAAGATTGACTGCTGCAACATGTGAATGTGCCTGCGATGGAGGCTGGACTGGAACACTTTGTACAGGTAGGTTCACTCACCATGGCAGTGTGGTCCTTTTCAGACCATGTCCAATAATTTACCATAATTTCATAAAGAGTTATAACTTAAGCAGAAACATTTGCTTTACAATGAGGTGCATATGTGGTGCATGTGATTGGTATTTTTTTAGTAACTATATTCATACAAGCAAACATTTAAGATGAAGTCATTAAGAACAAAAAATGTAAGCCCTCAGTTCATTTTTTTTTTTAAGGAGATCTTCATATAATATTTAGTTTACTTTGATTGCATTTCAGATGGAATTATTTCTCTGAAGGATTGTTGTATTACTAGAATGAACTTTATATATTTGTGACCTTTCCGGAAAAAAAAATCAAAGACAAAGTTGTGTGTCTTTAAAAAACAGGGTTTTGTTTTCAATATGTTGACTTATTGCATTTTTGGTATCTTTGAGTATTTTAATACCATCGTCTGTGGATCTTGGTTCAAATGCCACCTTGGATCAGAGCCTTGGGGTAGATTGGTCGCTCACAGGTTCGTTAATCAGTGAATGGATGTAACTTACTCAAGAACTCACTGTGGAGGCAGTCCAACTTGTTCTTGATGCTTCTAACATTTTGGTGATAAATGTCTAGATGATTGTTTCTTGGTGAGGGTTGTTGGTTGCAGGATGTGATGTTTGAGCAGAAGGGAATGGAACAAGATTAGTTTCAATATCTCCATATGAGATTATGTTGAATGCTACATATATGAGTTATTATGGTCATAAATACATTCGGCACTAATTGTCTTTTCTTCCTTCATAATTTTATTCAGATTGTGCCATAACTTGTGGTCCCGACGAGTATCTTGATACCGTGACCTGCGAGTGCTCTGGTAAAAAAAAAACACTTTATTAACCGATTTAAATTCAATGCAGTTTTCCCTGTGACTTTAATTTTTCGAGACAAATGAAACTCTTGTAATGAAAATACTTTGAAAACCATTTGGGTCTTGTAATGTCAAAGAGAAGGTTTTTTTTTTTGGGTTTTTTTTTTTAGATGATCTTTTCATCAAGGGAACTCAGCAAACATTGGTTAAATGTCTATGATTATGAGTTGTACAAAATAAAATCAAGAAATTGTGATTAAGTAACGGCAATATTTATTTTAGTCATTTTGAAATCAGCAGTTAGATGGGAAAACTCGAACCCACAACCTCGTGATTGCAAGTCCTGTAGTCAAACCACTTGACCACGTTAACTTATTAGATTTGTTTTATATATAATCTAATCCTGTACATGTTCCTTATCTTTATATGCAGTTTGTCCATTCACCTGTCAAAATAATGGAGTGCTTGACACTGTCAATTGTTTGTGTTCATGTACAGACAACTGGACGGGACAGGCCTGCGGCGGTAAGAACCCATTTGCATTTAACATTTTACATGTTTTGGGATGTGATACGAAAAAGGGCTAACTATTGCTGCCAGTGAATTAGGCCAAGTAAAAAAAATACCAGTTGATCGTCTAAGTTTTTCCAAGAAGAGGTGAATCAGCCAAAGACGAAAATGCTGTGCTTCTGTGATTGGTTTCTTTAATATCTCTTCTTCTTCTCATTAGGCATTGTGATTAGCACAGATTAACTACAATGAAAATAGAAACAAAAATATATGTCACAAGAAATACTCAGTGATTGTACCAATTAATTGGACCTAACCAGAATTACCCCAATAATTATGCAAATAAAGGACTGAATAAAGCAATGTTTACATTGACCCATGTGCCTGAAGGGAATCTATACAAACTTTGACCTATAAACCCTGGGCTATAATTACCACATAAACACAATTAGCAACTGACTGAATCATAGAATATTATGCGTTAACCTGTGTTATATCAACCAACGACAATATGCGTGTATAAATAACAATCCCCAATTACATGTGCGACCAAATTAAACGCAATGACAAAATACAACTATTTTAGGCTTAAAATCAGTACGTAAATATAACACAATCAATCAATCAGCTTTATAATTTTAGTGGCAAGAAAATCAATGCACAAACCGTTTAATAAACCTCGGCGGAAATCCCCAAAACTTTAGGCGAAGAACAATGGGCTGTTTACTTGGGAAAATCGTGAAACTAAGGGCCTTGCCACACGAGGCAACTTTTGCAGGCAACTTGGAGGCAACCAGCTGCAGTGCATACTACAAGACCACTTTGGTAGCACACGGGTCAATTTTCAAACATTGTCTTATGATCCACAAGAGAAATATGTGAACATTCAAATGTGACTGTCTTTTCTTCTTGGAGATTGCCTGGAACTGGTTGCCCGTAAATTGCCTCGTGTGACATGGCCCTAAGACTCTGACTTTCAGCCCTCGTAGCAACTGCTCGATGTGAACAGCGCCCTCAATCGATAGAAAACAAGTACCCTGAGTTTGGGTGTTACAAGAGGATTATTGTTATTTCTTTCAAAGATGGTCGCCAAGCATTTTAATTCAAACTGGCCACCAATTCTTCAGTTTAAAGTCACCACTTACTGCTACCATATTAATTTTTGGCTGCTGTATTTTGTCAAGCGATGCTACTAAGTGATATGCCTGATTCATTTATTTTTATAAATGTATTGTTTATTGATTGGTTTATTTCACAAACAAAAGCTTCATAGCCTTAAAGACACTGGACACCTTTGGTAACTTTTAAAGACCAGTCTTCTCACTTGGTGTATCTCATACATCTGCACAAAATAACAAACCTGTGAAAATTTAAACTCAATTGGTTGTTGAAGTTGCGAGATAATAATGGAAGAAAAACACCCTTGGCACACAAAGTTGTGTGCTTTCAGATGCTTGATTTCGAGACGTAAAATAAATCTAATTCTGAGGTCAAATTTGTAGAAAATTACTTCTTTCTCCAAATCTACGTTACTTCAGAGGGAGCTGTTTCTCACAATGTTTTATACTGTCAACAGCTCTCCATTGCTTGTTATCAAGTAAGTTTTTATTCTAACAGTGATTTTGAGTAATAGTGTCCATTGCCTTTAAGGAGGCAGAATTGAGTTTTATTTTTACATCATTGATGAGCATCCATATCAGATGATTAATGCTGCATGATTTAAAATAATTTGTGTCTTTTATACAATCTTGCAGAATGTTCAATCAACTCCTGTTTAAATAGTGGAACATTGATTGATGCATGGTGTGAGTGTTACTGCGATGGAAACTGGGCAGGAACAACTTGTACAGGTAAGGCTTGATGTTTTCAGTTCGCTTGAGCAGAACATTTTGCAAAACGAATTTTGGTTAAACGGCAAAGTGAAATGTCCTCACTGTCTTCTTTTAAAAAAGCATCTCCCTATAGGCCTACAGGTTACGACACTAAAGTCACAATGTGTAATGTATTTCTTCTGTGGCATAGGCCATGTGATAGACTGCACTTTCATAATTTTAGTCAATTCAATGATGGCTCGTTTTTAGTAGTGTTGGTACACTTGTGTTTGTCTGTCCTTGTTGTCCCGTCTTTGTTTGTGTGAGTCTTACATGCAGTGTTGGTCTCTCAATAGGTTAGGGTTCAAAAGCCAAGGCTTCACTCAATCCTAATTTTTGCTCTTCTGACTTGTTAATAATGTTTGCTACTGTTTATAACAGTCACTGTTAGGCCTGATATTATAAATACACCAATTATGTAATTTTGTCGTGTTAGGGCAATACCAAAATAAATGTTTTGTTGAACTGAGTTGATTTAATTGAATCTGAGCACATATCAATGAAAGAACAAATCAAAACATATATTTTATGATGGTTGGTAGAAAAGGGGGAACATCACCAAAAACTTCTTCAGTTTGTATAATTCTTGAAAATATTTGAAAGCTATAACACAGAATGCGATAATTCCAAGATGACCATTGTAGTATCTTGCCTGTCAATGCAAGGTGCTTAAATTTAAGATTTGTGTGAGGACAAAATAACCCAATAATAAAAAGATTCTTTAAATGTTGCCTGTCTCATACCACAAGAGCATGAGAAAGACACAAAGTTATTGCTCTAACTAAAAATCATGCTGGGGAGATTTCCTTTCCTTCATAGCTCTGGAATGATCTGCCACAACATCTTAGAAACTACATCTCCATTTATTAGTTCAGAAACAACTTATAAAAAACAACCATCAAGTTTCTTTTTTCACGTATGCGTTTGGTATTTTTAGGAAAAGGCGCGTTAGCAAATTCCTCGTTATTATTTGCTGGTTTTCCTGTAGGTAGTTCTTTGTGTGTTCTACAGGAAATAATAAAGTTCGGCAGACATATGTTACTATTTTACTTCACCATTTTGTAATCTTGCAGATTGTTCACTCACAAGTAGCTCTTGTTCAAATAGTGGAGTACTGGATAGTTCAACATGTCAGTGTGGCTGTACGGGAAGCTGGACAGGAACACTTTGTATAGGTACACTTGATTTGTGTGACATTGTTTTTTACTAATTTTTTTCCAAAAACTACAGTTCCTCAGCAAGTAATGATTTAAGGGAAACTTTATACCATCATAATCTTCAAACTGTTTAAAGTTTAATGTAAATCTGTGGACATTGTGTTTTATGTTACAAAAAGTACCCCGACACTTAACACAAACTTCCTGCTGAAGCTGCACATTTCCAAATATGCATTCGAAATTCTGAAGTTTGGCAGATATTGGTTAATCAGTTTTTTTGTTTCGTTTTCAATGTTCAGAATGTTTAATAAACTGTGAAAATAGTGGAAGATTGACTGCTGCAACATGTGAATGTGCCTGCGATGGAGGCTGGACTGGAACACTTTGTACAGGTAGGTTCACTCACCATGGCAGTGTGGTCCTTTTCAGACCATGTCCAATAATTTACCATAATTTCATAAAGAGTTATAACTTAAGCAGAAACATTTGCTTTACAATGAGGTGCATATGTGGTGCATGTGATTGGTATTTTTTTAGTAACTATATTCATACAAGCAAACATTTAAGATGAAGTCATTAAGAACAAAAAATGTAAGCCCTCAGTTCATTTTTTTTTTAAGGAGATCTTCATATAATATTTAGTTTACTTTGATTGCATTTCAGATGGAATTATTTCTCTGAAGGATTGTTGTATTACTAGAATGAACTTTATATATTTGTGACCTTTCCGGAAAAAAAAATCAAAGACAAAGTTGTGTGTCTTTAAAAAACAGGGTTTTGTTTTCAATATGTTGACTTATTGCATTTTTGGTATCTTTGAGTATTTTAATACCATCGTCTGTGGATCTTGGTTCAAATGCCACCTTGGATCAGAGCCTTGGGGTAGATTGGTCGCTCACAGGTTCGTTAATCAGTGAATGGATGTAACTTACTCAAGAACTCACTGTGGAGGCAGTCCAACTTGTTCTTGATGCTTCTAACATTTTGGTGATAAATGTCTAGATGATTGTTTCTTGGTGAGGGTTGTTGGTTGCAGGATGTGATGTTTGAGCAGAAGGGAATGGAACAAGATTAGTTTCAATATCTCCATATGAGATTATGTTGAATGCTACATATATGAGTTATTATGGTCATAAATACATTCGGCACTAATTGTCTTTTCTTCCTTCATAATTTTATTCAGATTGTGCCATAACTTGTGGTCCCGACGAGTATCTTGATACCGTGACCTGCGAGTGCTCTGGTAAAAAAAAAACACTTTATTAACCGATTTAAATTCAATGCAGTTTTCCCTGTGACTTTAATTTTTCGAGACAAATGAAACTCTTGTAATGAAAATACTTTGAAAACCATTTGGGTCTTGTAATGTCAAAGAGAAGGTTTTTTTTTTTTGGTTTTTTTTTAGATGATCTTTTCATCAAGGGAACTCAGCAAACATTGGTTAAATGTCTATGATTATGAGTTGTACAAAAATAAAATCAAGAAATTGTGATTAAGTAACGGCAATATTTATTTTAGTCATTTTGAAATCAGCAGTTAGATGGGAAAACTCGAACCCACAACCTCGTGATTGCAAGTCCTGTAGTCAAACCACTTGACCACGTTAACTTATTAGATTTGTTTTATATATAATCTAATCCTGTACATGTTCCTTATCTTTATATGCAGTTTGTCCATTCACCTGTCAAAATAATGGAGTGCTTGACACTGTCAATTGTTTGTGTTCATGTACAGACAACTGGACGGGACAGGCCTGCGGCGGTAAGAACCCTTTTGCATTTAACATTTTACATGTTTTGGGATGTGATACGAAAAAGGGCTAACTATTGCTGCCAGTGAATTAGGCCAAGTAAAAAAAATACCAGTTGATCGTCTAAGTTTTTCCAAGAAGAGGTGAATCAGCCAAAGACGAAAATGCTGTGCTTCTGTGATTGGTTTCTTTAATATCTCTTCTTCTTCTCATTAGGCATTGTGATTAGCACAGATTAACTACAATGAAAATAGAAACAAAAATATATGTCACAAGAAATACTCAGTGATTGTACCAATTAATTGGACCTAACCAGAATTACCCCAATAATTATGCAAATAAAGGACTGAATAAAGCAATGTTTACATTGACCCATGTGCCTGAAGGGAATCTATACAAACTTTGACCTATAAACCCTGGGCTATAATTACCACATAAACACAATTAGCAACTGACTGAATCATAGAATATTATGCGTTAACCTGTGTTATATCAACCAACGACAATATGCGTGTATAAATAACAATCCCCAATTACATGTGCGACCAAATTAAACGCAATGACAAAATACAACTATTTTAGGCTTAAAATCAGTACGTAAATATAACACAATCAATCAATCAGCTTTATAATTTTAGTGGCAAGAAAATCAATGCACAAACCGTTTAATAAACCTCGGCGGAAATCCCCAAAACTTTAGGCGAAGAACAATGGGCTGTTTACTTGGGAAAATCGTGAAACTAAGGGCCTTGCCACACGAGGCAACTTTTGCAGGCAACTTGGAGGCAACCAGCTGCAGTGCATACTACAAGACCACTTTGGTAGCACACGGGTCAATTTTCAAACATTGTCTTATGATCCACAAGAGAAATATGTGAACATTCAAATGTGACTGTCTTTTCTTCTTGGAGATTGCCTGGAACTGGTTGCCCGTAAATTGCCTCGTGTGACATGGCCCTAAGACTCTGACTTTCAGCCCTCGTAGCAACTGCTCGATGTGAACAGCGCCCTCAATCGATAGAAAACAAGTACCCTGAGTTTGGGTGTTACAAGAGGATTATTGTTATTTCTTTCAAAGATGGTCGCCAAGCATTTTAATTCAAACTGGCCACCAATTCTTCAGTTTAAAGTCACCACTTACTGCTACCATATTAATTTTTGGCTGCTGTATTTTGTCAAGCGATGCTACTAAGTGATATGCCTGATTCATTTATTTTTATAAATGTATTGTTTATTGATTGGTTTATTTCACAAATAACAGCTTCATAGCCTTAAAGACACTGGACACCTTTGGTAACTTTTAAAGACCAGTCTTCTCACTTGGTGTATCTCATACATCTGCACAAAATAACAAACCTGTGAAAATTTAAACTCAATTGGTTGTTGAAGTTGCGAGATAATAATGGAAGAAAAACACCCTTGGCACACAAAGTTGTGTGCTTTCAGATGCTTGAATTCGAGACGTAAAATAAATCTAATTCTGAGGTCAAATTTGTAGAAAATTACTTCTTTCTCCAAATCTACGTTACTTCAGAGGGAGCTGTTTCTCACAATGTTTTATACTGTCAACAGCTCTCCATTGCTTGTTATCAAGTAAGTTTTTATTCTAACAGTGATTTTGAGTAATAGTGTCCATTGCCTTTAAGGAGGCAGAATTGAGTTTTATTTTTACATCATTGATGAGCATCCATATCAGATGATTAATGCTGCATGATTTAAAATAATTTGTGTCTTTTATACAATCTTGCAGAATGTTCAATCAACTCCTGTTTAAATAGTGGAACATTGATTGATGCATGGTGTGAGTGTTACTGCGATGGAAACTGGGCAGGAACAACTTGTACAGGTAAGGCTTGATGTTTTCAGTTCGCTTGAGCAGAACATTTTGCAAAACGAATTTTGGTTAAACGGCAAAGTGAAATGTCCTCACTGTCTTCTTTTAAAAAAGCATCTCCCTATAGGCCTACAGGTTACGACACTAAAGTCACAATGTGTAATGTATTTCTTCTGTGGCATAGGCCATGTGATAGACTGCACTTTCATGATTTTAGTCAATTCAATGATGGCTCGTTTTTGGTAGTGTTGGTACACTTGTGTTTGTCTGTCCTTGTTGTCCCGTCTTTGTTTGTGTGAGTCTTACATGCAGTGTTGGTCTCTCAATAGGTTAGGGTTCAAAAGCCAAGGCTTCACTCAATCCTAATTTTTGCTCTTCTGACTTGTTAATAATGTTTGCTACTGTTTATAACAGTCACTGTTAGGCCTGATATTATAAATACACCAATTATGTAATTTTGTCGTGTTAGGGCAATACCAAAATAAATGTTTTGTTGAACTGAGTTGATTTAATTGAATCTGAGCACATATCAATGAAAGAACAAATCAAAACATATATTTTATGATGGTTGGTAGAAAAGGGGGAACATCACCAAAAACTTCTTCAGTTTGTATAATTCTTGAAAATATTTGAAAGCTATAACACAGAATGCGATAATTCCAAGATGACCATTGTAGTATCTTGCCTGTCAATGCAAGGTGCTTAAATTTAAGATTTGTGTGAGGACAAAATAACCCAATAATAAAAAGATTCTTTAAATGTTGCCTGTCTCATACCACAAGAGCATGAGAAAGACACAAAGTTATTGCTCTAACTAAAAATCATGCTGGGGAGATTTCCTTTCCTTCATAGCTCTGGAATGATCTGCCACAACATCTTAGAAACTACATCTCCATTTATTAGTTC
Organism: Asterias amurensis; assembly: GCF_032118995.1. Taxonomy (NCBI): domain Eukaryota; kingdom Metazoa; phylum Echinodermata; class Asteroidea; order Forcipulatida; family Asteriidae; genus Asterias; species Asterias amurensis. Next base: position 11,900,388 of record NC_092657.1, on the reverse strand, counting down.
AGAAACAACTTATAAAAAACAACCATCAAGTTTCTTTTTTCACGTATGCGTTTGGTATTTTTAGGAAAAGGCGCGTTAGCAAATTCCTCGTTATTATTTGCTGGTTTTCCTGTAGGTAGTTCTTTGTGTGTTCTACAGGAAATAATAAAGTTCGGCAGACATATGTTACTATTTTACTTCACCATTTTGTAATCTTGCAGATTGTTCACTCACAAGTAGCTCTTGTTCAAATAGTGGAGTACTGGATAGTTCAACATGTCAGTGTGGCTGTACGGGAAGCTGGACAGGAACACTTTGTATAGGTACACTTGATTTGTGTGACATTGTTTTTTACTAATTTTTTTCCAAAAACTACAGTTCCTCAGCAAGTAATGATTTAAGGGAAACTTTATACCATCATAATCTTCAAACTGTTTAAAGTTTAATGTAAATCTGTGGACATTGTGTTTTATGTTACAAAAAGTACCCTGACACTTAACACAAACTTCCTGCTGAAGCTGCACATTTCCAAATATGCATTCGAAATTCTGAAGTTTGGCAGATATTGGTTAATCAGTTTTTTTGTTTCGTTTTCAATGTTCAGAATGTTTAATAAACTGTGAAAATAGTGGAAGATTGACTGCTGCAACATGTGAATGTGCCTGCGATGGAGGCTGGACTGGAACACTTTGTACAGGTAGGTTCACTCACCATGGCAGTGTGGTCCTTTTCAGACCATGTCCAATAATTTACCATAATTTCATAAAGAGTTATAACTTAAGCAGAAACATTTGCTTTACAATGAGGTGCATATGTGGTGCATGTGATTGGTATTTTTTTAGTAACTATATTCATACAAGCAAACATTTAAGATGAAGTCATTAAGAACAAAAAATGTAAGCCCTCAGTTCATTTTTTTTTTAAGGAGATCTTCATATAATATTTAGTTTACTTTGATTGCATTTCAGATGGAATTATTTCTCTGAAGGATTGTTGTATTACTAGAATGAACTTTATATATTTGTGACCTTTCCGGAAAAAAAAATCAAAGACAAAGTTGTGTGTCTTTAAAAAACAGGGTTTTGTTTTCAATATGTTGACTTATTGCATTTTTGGTATCTTTGAGTATTTTAATACCATCGTCTGTGGATCTTGGTTCAAATGCCACCTTGGATCAGAGCCTTGGGGTAGATTGGTCGCTCACAGGTTCGTTAATCAGTGAATGGATGTAACTTACTCAAGAACTCACTGTGTAGGCAGTCCAACTTGTTCTTGATGCTTCTAACATTTTGGTGATAAATGTCTAGATGATTGTTTCTTGGTGAGGGTTGTTGGTTGCAGGATGTGATGTTTGAGCAGAAGGGAATGGAACAAGATTAGTTTCAATATCTCCATATGAGATTATGTTGAATGCTACATATATGAGTTATTATGGTCATAAATACATTCGGCACTAATTGTCTTTTCTTCCTTCATAATTTTATTCAGATTGTGCCATAACTTGTGGTCCCGACGAGTATCTTGATACCGTGACCTGCGAGTGCTCTGGTAAAAAAAAAACACTTTATTAACCGATTTAAATTCAATGCAGTTTTCCCTGTGACTTTAATTTTTCGAGACAAATGAAACTCTTGTAATGAAAATACTTTGAAAACCATTTGGGTCTTGTAATGTCAAAGAGAAGGTTTTTTTTTTTTGGTTTTTTTTTAGATGATCTTTTCATCAAGGGAACTCAGCAAACATTGGTTAAATGTCTATGATTATGAGTTGTACAAAAATAAAATCAAGAAATTGTGATTAAGTAACGGCAATATTTATTTTAGTCATTTTGAAATCAGCAGTTAGATGGGAAAACTCGAACCCACAACCTCGTGATTGCAAGTCCTGTAGTCAAACCACTTGACCACGTTAACTTATTAGATTTGTTTTATATATAATCTAATCCTGTACATGTTCCTTATCTTTATATGCAGTTTGTCCATTCACCTGTCAAAATAATGGAGTGCTTGACACTGTCAATTGTTTGTGTTCATGTACAGACAACTGGACGGGACAGGCCTGCGGCGGTAAGAACCCTTTTGCATTTAACATTTTACATGTTTTGGGATGTGATACGAAAAAGGGCTAACTATTGCTGCCAGTGAATTAGGCCAAGTAAAAAAAATACCAGTTGATCGTCTAAGTTTTTCCAAGAAGAGGTGAATCAGCCAAAGACGAAAATGCTGTGCTTCTGTGATTGGTTTCTTTAATATCTCTTCTTCTTCTCATTAGGCATTGTGATTAGCACAGATTAACTACAATGAAAATAGAAACAAAAATATATGTCACAAGAAATACTCAGTGATTGTACCAATTAATTGGACCTAACCAGAATTACCCCAATAATTATGCAAATAAAGGACTGAATAAAGCAATGTTTACATTGACCCATGTGCCTGAAGGGAATCTATACAAACTTTGACCTATAAACCCTGGGCTATAATTACCACATAAACACAATTAGCAACTGACTGAATCATAGAATATTATGCGTTAACCTGTGTTATATCAACCAACGACAATATGCGTGTATAAATAACAATCCCCAATTACATGTGCGACCAAATTAAACGCAATGACAAAATACAACTATTTTAGGCTTAAAATCAGTACGTAAATATAACACAATCAATCAATCAGCTTTATAATTTTAGTGGCAAGAAAATCAATGCACAAACCGTTTAATAAACCTCGGCGGAAATCCCCAAAACTTTAGGCGAAGAACAATGGGCTGTTTACTTGGGAAAATCGTGAAACTAAGGGCCTTGCCACACGAGGCAACTTTTGCAGGCAACTTGGAGGCAACCAGCTGCAGTGCATACTACAAGACCACTTTGGTAGCACACGGGTCAATTTTCAAACATTGTCTTATGATCCACAAGAGAAATATGTGAACATTCAAATGTGACTGTCTTTTCTTCTTGGAGATTGCCTGGAACTGGTTGCCCGTAAATTGCCTCGTGTGACATGGCCCTAAGACTCTGACTTTCAGCCCTCGTAGCAACTGCTCGATGTGAACAGCGCCCTCAATCGATAGAAAACAAGTACCCTGAGTTTGGGTGTTACAAGAGGATTATTGTTATTTCTTTCAAAGATGGTCGCCAAGCATTTTAATTCAAACTGGCCACCAATTCTTCAGTTTAAAGTCACCACTTACTGCTACCATATTAATTTTTGGCTGCTGTATTTTGTCAAGCGATGCTACTAAGTGATATGCCTGATTCATTTATTTTTATAAATGTATTGTTTATTGATTGGTTTATTTCACAAATAACAGCTTCATAGCCTTAAAGACACTGGACACCTTTGGTAACTTTTAAAGACCAGTCTTCTCACTTGGTGTATCTCATACATCTGCACAAAATAACAAACCTGTGAAAATTTAAACTCAATTGGTTGTTGAAGTTGCGAGATAATAATGGAAGAAAAACACCCTTGGCACACAAAGTTGTGTGCTTTCAGATGCTTGATTTCGAGACGTAAAATAAATCTAATTCTGAGGTCAAATTTGTAGAAAATTACTTCTTTCTCCAAATCTACGTTACTTCAGAGGGAGCTGTTTCTCACAATGTTTTATACTGTCAACAGCTCTCCATTGCTTGTTATCAAGTAAGTTTTTATTCTAACAGTGATTTTGAGTAATAGTGTCCATTGCCTTTAAGGAGGCAGAATTGAGTTTTATTTTTACATCATTGATGAGCATCCATATCAGATGATTAATGCTGCATGATTTAAAATAATTTGTGTCTTTTATACAATCTTGCAGAATGTTCAATCAACTCCTGTTTAAATAGTGGAACATTGATTGATGCATGGTGTGAGTGTTACTGCGATGGAAACTGGGCAGGAACAACTTGTACAGGTAAGGCTTGATGTTTTCAGTTCGCTTGAGCAGAACATTTTGCAAAACGAATTTTGGTTAAACGGCAAAGTGAAATGTCCTCACTGTCTTCTTTTAAAAAAGCATCTCCCTATAGGCCTACAGGTTACGACACTAAAGTCACAATGTGTAATGTATTTCTTCTGTGGCATAGGCCATGTGATAGACTGCACTTTCATGATTTTAGTCAATTCAATGATGGCTCGTTTTTGGTAGTGTTGGTACACTTGTGTTTGTCTGTCCTTGTTGTCCCGTCTTTGTTTGTGTGAGTCTTACATGCAGTGTTGGTCTCTCAATAGGTTAGGGTTCAAAAGCCAAGGCTTCACTCAATCCTAATTTTTGCTCTTCTGACTTGTTAATAATGTTTGCTACTGTTTATAACAGTCACTGTTAGGCCTGATATTATAAATACACCAATTATGTAATTTTGTCGTGTTAGGGCAATACCAAAATAAATGTTTTGTTGAACTGAGTTGATTTAATTGAATCTGAGCACATATCAATGAAAGAACAAATCAAAACATATATTTTATGATGGTTGGTAGAAAAGGGGGAACATCACCAAAAACTTCTTCAGTTTGTATAATTCTTGAAAATATTTGAAAGCTATAACACAGAATGCGATAATTCCAAGATGACCATTGTAGTATCTTGCCTGTCAATGCAAGGTGCTTAAATTTAAGATTTGTGTGAGGACAAAATAACCCAATAATAAAAAGATTCTTTAAATGTTGCCTGTCTCATACCACAAGAGCATGAGAAAGACACAAAGTTATTGCTCTAACTAAAAATCATGCTGGGGAGATTTCCTTTCCTTCATAGCTCTGGAATGATCTGCCACAACATCTTAGAAACTACATCTCCATTTATTAGTTCAGAAACAACTTATAAAAAACAACCATCAAGTTTCTTTTTTCACGTATGCGTTTGGTATTTTTAGGAAAAGGCGCGTTAGCAAATTCCTCGTTATTATTTGCTGGTTTTCCTGTAGGTAGTTCTTTGTGTGTTCTACAGGAAATAATAAAGTTCGGCAGACATATGTTACTATTTTACTTCACCATTTTGTAATCTTGCAGATTGTTCACTCACAAGTAGCTCTTGTTCAAATAGTGGAGTACTGGATAGTTCAACATGTCAGTGTGGCTGTACGGGAAGCTGGACAGGAACACTTTGTATAGGTACACTTGATTTGTGTGACATTGTTTTTTACTAATTTTTTTCCAAAAACTACAGTTCCTCAGCAAGTAATGATTTAAGGGAAACTTTATACCATCATAATCTTCAAACTGTTTAAAGTTTAATGTAAATCTGTGGACATTGTGTTTTATGTTACAAAAAGTACCCTGACACTTAACACAAACTTCCTGCTGAAGCTGCACATTTCCAAATATGCATTCGAAATTCTGAAGTTAGGCAGATATTGGTTAATCAGTTTTTTTGTTTCGTTTTCAATGTTCAGAATGTTTAATAAACTGTGAAAATAGTGGAAGATTGACTGCTGCAACATGTGAATGTGCCTGCGATGGAGGCTGGACTGGAACACTTTGTACAGGTAGGTTCACTCACCATGGCAGTGTGGTCCTTTTCAGACCATGTCCAATAATTTACCATAATTTCATAAAGAGTTATAACTTAAGCAGAAACATTTGCTTTACAATGAGGTGCATATGTGGTGCATGTGATTGGTATTTTTTTAGTAACTATATTCATACAAGCAAACATTTAAGATGAAGTCATTAAGAACAAAAAATGTAAGCCCTCAGTTCATTTTTTTTTTAAGGAGATCTTCATATAATATTTAGTTTACTTTGATTGCATTTCAGATGGAATTATTTCTCTGAAGGATTGTTGTATTACTAGAATGAACTTTATATATTTGTGACCTTTCCGGAAAAAAAAATCAAAGACAAAGTTGTGTGTCTTTAAAAAACAGGGTTTTGTTTTCAATATGTTGACTTATTGCATTTTTGGTATCTTTGAGTATTTTAATACCATCGTCTGTGGATCTTGGTTCAAATGCCACCTTGGATCAGAGCCTTGGGGTAGATTGGTCGCTCACAGGTTCGTTAATCAGTGAATGGATGTAACTTACTCAAGAACTCACTGTGGAGGCAGTCCAACTTGTTCTTGATGCTTCTAACATTTTGGTGATAAATGTCTAGATGATTGTTTCTTGGTGAGGGTTGTTGGTTGCAGGATGTGATGTTTGAGCAGAAGGGAATGGAACAAGATTAGTTTCAATATCTCCATATGAGATTATGTTGAATGCTACATATATGAGTTATTATGGTCATAAATACATTCGGCACTAATTGTCTTTTCTTCCTTCATAATTTTATTCAGATTGTGCCATAACTTGTGGTCCCGACGAGTATCTTGATACCGTGACCTGCGAGTGCTCTGGTAAAAAAAAAACACTTTATTAACCGATTTAAATTCAATGCAGTTTTCCCTGTGACTTTAATTTTTCGAGACAAATGAAACTCTTGTAATGAAAATACTTTGAAAACCATTTGGGTCTTGTAATGTCAAAGAGAAGGTTTTTTTTTTTTGGTTTTTTTTTAGATGATCTTTTCATCAAGGGAACTCAGCAAACATTGGTTAAATGTCTATGATTATGAGTTGTACAAAAATAAAATCAAGAAATTGTGATTAAGTAACGGCAATATTTATTTTAGTCATTTTGAAATCAGCAGTTAGATGGGAAAACTCGAACCCACAACCTCGTGATTGCAAGTCCTGTAGTCAAACCACTTGACCACGTTAACTTATTAGATTTGTTTTATATATAATCTAATCCTGTACATGTTCCTTATCTTTATATGCAGTTTGTCCATTCACCTGTCAAAATAATGGAGTGCTTGACACTGTCAATTGTTTGTGTTCATGTACAGACAACTGGACGGGACAGGCCTGCGGCGGTAAGAACCCTTTTGCATTTAACATTTTACATGTTTTGGGATGTGATACGAAAAAGGGCTAACTATTGCTGCCAGTGAATTAGGCCAAGTAAAAAAAATACCAGTTGATCGTCTAAGTTTTTCCAAGAAGAGGTGAATCAGCCAAAGACGAAAATGCTGTGCTTCTGTGATTGGTTTCTTTAATATCTCTTCTTCTTCTCATTAGGCATTGTGATTAGCACAGATTAACTACAATGAAAATAGAAACAAAAATATATGTCACAAGAAATACTCAGTGATTGTACCAATTAATTGGACCTAACCAGAATTACCCCAATAATTATGCAAATAAAGGACTGAATAAAGCAATGTTTACATTGACCCATGTGCCTGAAGGGAATCTATACAAACTTTGACCTATAAACCCTGGGCTATAATTACCACATAAACACAATTAGCAACTGACTGAATCATAGAATATTATGCGTTAACCTGTGTTATATCAACCAACGACAATATGCGTGTATAAATAACAATCCCCAATTACATGTGCGACCAAATTAAACGCAATGACAAAATACAACTATTTTAGGCTTAAAATCAGTACGTAAATATAACACAATCAATCAATCAGCTTTATAATTTTAGTGGCAAGAAAATCAATGCACAAACCGTTTAATAAACCTCGGCGGAAATCCCCAAAACTTTAGGCGAAGAACAATGGGCTGTTTACTTGGGAAAATCGTGAAACTAAGGGCCTTGCCACACGAGGCAACTTTTGCAGGCAACTTGGAGGCAACCAGCTGCAGTGCATACTACAAGACCACTTTGGTAGCACACGGGTCAATTTTCAAACATTGTCTTATGATCCACAAGAGAAATATGTGAACATTCAAATGTGACTGTCTTTTCTTCTTGGAGATTGCCTGGAACTGGTTGCCCGTAAATTGCCTCGTGTGACATGGCCCTAAGACTCTGACTTTCAGCCCTCGTAGCAACTGCTCGATGTGAACAGCGCCCTCAATCGATAGAAAACAAGTACCCTGAGTTTGGGTGTTACAAGAGGATTATTGTTATTTCTTTCAAAGATGGTCGCCAAGCATTTTAATTCAAACTGGCCACCAATTCTTCAGTTTAAAGTCACCACTTACTGCTACCATATTAATTTTTGGCTGCTGTATTTTGTCAAGCGATGCTACTAAGTGATATGCCTGATTCATTTATTTTTATAAATGTATTGTTTATTGATTGGTTTATTTCACAAATAACAGCTTCATAGCCTTAAAGACACTGGACACCTTTGGTAACTTTTAAAGACCAGTCTTCTCACTTGGTGTATCTCATACATCTGCACAAAATAACAAACCTGTGAAAATTTAAACTCAATTGGTTGTTGAAGTTGCGAGATAATAATGGAAGAAAAACACCCTTGGCACACAAAGTTGTGTGCTTTCAGATGCTTGATTTCGAGACGTAAAATAAATCTAATTCTGAGGTCAAATTTGTAGAAAATTACTTCTTTCTCCAAATCTACGTTACTTCAGAGGGAGCTGTTTCTCACAATGTTTTATACTGTCAACAGCTCTCCATTGCTTGTTATCAAGTAAGTTTTTATTCTAACAGTGATTTTGAGTAATAGTGTCCATTGCCTTTAAGGAGGCAGAATTGAGTTTTATGTTTACATCATTGATGAGCATCCATATCAGATGATTAATGCTGCATGATTTAAAATAATTTGTGTCTTTTATACAATCTTGCAGAATGTTCAATCAACTCCTGTTTAAATAGTGGAACATTGATTGATGCATGGTGTGAGTGTTACTGCGATGGAAACTGGGCAGGAACAACTTGTACAGGTAAGGCTTGATGTTTTCAGTTCGCTTGAGCAGAACATTTTGCAAAACGAATTTTGGTTAAACGGCAAAGTGAAATGTCCTCACTGTCTTCTTTTAAAAAAGCATCTCCCTATAGGCCTACAGGTTACGACACTAAAGTCACAATGTGTAATGTATTTCTTCTGTGGCATAGGCCATGTGATAGACTGCACTTTCATGATTTTAGTCAATTCAATGATGGCTCGTTTTTGGTAGTGTTGGTACACTTGTGTTTGTCTGTCCTTGTTGTCCCGTCTTTGTTTGTGTGAGTCTTACATGCAGTGTTGGTCTCTCAATAGGTTAGGGTTCAAAAGCCAAGGCTTCACTCAATCCTAATTTTTGCTCTTCTGACTTGTTAATAATGTTTGCTACTGTTTATAACAGTCACTGTTAGGCCTGATATTATAAATACACCAATTATGTAATTTTGTCGTGTTAGGGCAATACCAAAATAAATGTTTTGTTGAACTGAGTTGATTTAATTGAATCTGAGCACATATCAATGAAAGAACAAATCAAAACATATATTTTATGATGGTTGGTAGAAAAGGGGGAACATCACCAAAAACTTCTTCAGTTTGTATAATTCTTGAAAATATTTGAAAGCTATAACACAGAATGCGATAATTCCAAGATGACCATTGTAGTATCTTGCCTGTCAATGCAAGGTGCTTAAATTTAAGATTTGTGTGAGGACAAAATAACCCAATAATAAAAAGATTCTTTAAATGTTGCCTGTCTCATACCACAAGAGCATGAGAAAGACACAAAGTTATTGCTCTAACTAAAAATCATGCTGGGGAGATTTCCTTTCCTTCATAGCTCTGGAATGATCTGCCACAACATCTTAGAAACTACATCTCCATTTATTAGTTCAGAAACAACTTATAAAAAACAACCATCAAGTTTCTTTTTTCACGTATGCGTTTGGTATTTTTAGGAAAAGGCGCGTTAGCAAATTCCTCGTTATTATTTGCTGGTTTTCCTGTAGGTAGTTCTTTGTGTGTTCTACAGGAAATAATAAAGTTCGGCAGACATATGTTACTATTTTACTTCACCATTTTGTAATCTTGCAGATTGTTCACTCACAAGTAGCTCTTGTTCAAATAGTGGAGTACTGGATAGTTCAACATGTCAGTGTGGCTGTACGGGAAGCTGGACAGGAACACTTTGTATAGGTACACTTGATTTGTGTGACATTGTTTTTTACTAATTTTTTTCCAAAAACTACAGTTCCTCAGCAAGTAATGATTTAAGGGAAACTTTATACCATCATAATCTTCAAACTGTTTAAAGTTTAATGTAAATCTGTGGACATTGTGTTTTATGTTACAAAAAGTACCCTGACACTTAACACAAACTTCCTGCTGAAGCTGCACATTTCCAAATATGCATTCGAAATTCTGAAGTTTGGCAGATATTGGTTAATCAGTTTTTTTGTTTCGTTTTCAATGTTCAGAATGTTTAATAAACTGTGAAAATAGTGGAAGATTGACTGCTGCAACATGTGAATGTGCCTGCGATGGAGGCTGGACTGGAACACTTTGTACAGGTAGGTTCACTCACCATGGCAGTGTGGTCCTTTTCAGACCATGTCCAATAATTTACCATAATTTCATAAAGAGTTATAACTTAAGCAGAAACATTTGCTTTACAATGAGGTGCATATGTGGTGCATGTGATTGGTATTTTTTTAGTAACTATATTCATACAAGCAAACATTTAAGATGAAGTCATTAAGAACAAAAAATGTAAGCCCTCAGTTCATTTTTTTTTTAAGGAGATCTTCATATAATATTTAGTTTACTTTGATTGCATTTCAGATGGAATTATTTCTCTGAAGGATTGTTGTATTACTAGAATGAACTTTATATATTTGTGACCTTTCCGGAAAAAAAAATCAAAGACAAAGTTGTGTGTCTTTAAAAAACAGGGTTTTGTTTTCAATATGTTGACTTATTGCATTTTTGGTATCTTTGAGTATTTTAATACCATCGTCTGTGGATCTTGGTTCAAATGCCACCTTGGATCAGAGCCTTGGGGTAGATTGGTCGCTCACAGGTTCGTTAATCAGTGAATGGATGTAACTTACTCAAGAACTCACTGTGGAGGCAGTCCAACTTGTTCTTGATGCTTCTAACATTTTGGTGATAAATGTCTAGATGATTGTTTCTTGGTGAGGGTTGTTGGTTGCAGGATGTGATGTTTGAGCAGAAGGGAATGGAACAAGATTAGTTTCAATATCTCCATATGAGATTATGTTGAATGCTACATATATGAGTTATTATGGTCATAAATACATTCGGCACTAATTGTCTTTTCTTCCTTCATAATTTTATTCAGATTGTGCCATAACTTGTGGTCCCGACGAGTATCTTGATACCGTGACCTGCGAGTGCTCTGGTAAAAAAAAAACACTTTATTAACCGATTTAAATTCAATGCAGTTTTCCCTGTGACTTTAATTTTTCGAGACAAATGAAACTCTTGTAATGAAAATACTTTGAAAACCATTTGGGTCTTGTAATGTCAAAGAGAAGGTTTTTTTTTTTTGGTTTTTTTTTAGATGATCTTTTCATCAAGGGAACTCAGCAAACATTGGTTAAATGTCTATGATTATGAGTTGTACAAAAATAAAATCAAGAAATTGTGATTAAGTAACGGCAATATTTATTTTAGTCATTTTGAAATCAGCAGTTAGATGGGAAAACTCGAACCCACAACCTCGTGATTGCAAGTCCTGTAGTCAAACCACTTGACCACGTTAACTTATTAGATTTGTTTTATATATAATCTAATCCTGTACATGTTCCTTATCTTTATATGCAGTTTGTCCATTCACCTGTCAAAATAATGGAGTGCTTGACACTGTCAATTGTTTGTGTTCATGTACAGACAACTGGACGGGACAGGCCTGCGGCGGTAAGAACCCTTTTGCATTTAACATTTTACATGTTTTGGGATGTGATACGAAAAAGGGCTAACTATTGCTGCCAGTGAATTAGGCCAAGTAAAAAAAATACCAGTTGATCGTCTAAGTTTTTCCAAGAAGAGGTGAATCAGCCAAAGACGAAAATGCTGTGCTTCTGTGATTGGTTTCTTTAATATCTCTTCTTCTTCTCATTAGGCATTGTGATTAGCACAGATTAACTACAATGAAAATAGAAACAAAAATATATGTCACAAGAAATACTCAGTGATTGTACCAATTAATTGGACCTAACCAGAATTACCCCAATAATTATGCAAATAAAGGACTGAATAAAGCAATGTTTACATTGACCCATGTGCCTGAAGGGAATCTATACAAACTTTGACCTATAAACCCTGGGCTATAATTACCACATAAACACAATTAGCAACTGACTGAATCATAGAATATTATGCGTTAACCTGTGTTATATCAACCAACGACAATATGCGTGTATAAATAACAATCCCCAATTACATGTGCGACCAAATTAAACGCAATGACAAAATACAACTATTTTAGGCTTAAAATCAGTACGTAAATATAACACAATCAATCAATCAGCTTTATAATTTTAGTGGCAAGAAAATCAATGCACAAACCGTTTAATAAACCTCGGCGGAAATCCCCAAAACTTTAGGCGAAGAACAATGGGCTGTTTACTTGGGAAAATCGTGAAACTAAGGGCCTTGCCACACGAGGCAACTTTTGCAGGCAACTTGGAGGCAACCAGCTGCAGTGCATACTACAAGACCACTTTGGTAGCACACGGGTCAATTTTCAAACATTGTCTTATGATCCACAAGAGAAATATGTGAACATTCAAATGTGACTGTCTTTTCTTCTTGGAGATTGCCTGGAACTGGTTGCCCGTAAATTGCCTCGTGTGACATGGCCCTAAGACTCTGACTTTCAGCCCTCGTAGCAACTGCTCGATGTGAACAGCGCCCTCAATCGATAGAAAACAAGTACCCTGAGTTTGGGTGTTACAAGAGGATTATTGTTATTTCTTTCAAAGATGGTCGCCAAGCATTTTAATTCAAACTGGCCACCAATTCTTCAGTTTAAAGTCACCACTTACTGCTACCATATTAATTTTTGGCTGCTGTATTTTGTCAAGCGATGCTACTAAGTGATATGCCTGATTCATTTATTTTTATAAATGTATTGTTTATTGATTGGTTTATTTCACAAATAACAGCTTCATAGCCTTAAAGACACTGGACACCTTTGGTAACTTTTAAAGACCAGTCTTCTCACTTGGTGTATCTCATACATCTGCACAAAATAACAAACCTGTGAAAATTTAAACTCAATTGGTTGTTGAAGTTGCGAGATAATAATGGAAGAAAAACACCCTTGGCACACAAAGTTGTGTGCTTTCAGATGCTTGATTTCGAGACGTAAAATAAATCTAATTCTGAGGTCAAATTTGTAGAAAATTACTTCTTTCTCCAAATCTACGTTACTTCAGAGGGAGCTGTTTCTCACAATGTTTTATACTGTCAACAGCTCTCCATTGCTTGTTATCAAGTAAGTTTTTATTCTAACAGTGATTTTGAGTAATAGTGTCCATTGCCTTTAAGGAGGCAGAATTGAGTTTTATTTTTACATCATTGATGAGCATCCATATCAGATGATTAATGCTGCATGATTTAAAATAATTTGTGTCTTTTATACAATCTTGCAGAATGTTCAATCAACTCCTGTTTAAATAGTGGAACATTGATTGATGCATGGTGTGAGTGTTACTGCGATGGAAACTGGGCAGGAACAACTTGTACAGGTAAGGCTTGATGTTTTCAGTTCGCTTGAGCAGAACATTTTGCAAAACGAATTTTGGTTAAACGGCAAAGTGAAATGTCCTCACTGTCTTCTTTTAAAAAAGCATCTCCCTATAGGCCTACAGGTTACGACACTAAAGTCACAATGTGTAATGTATTTCTTCTGTGGCATAGGCCATGTGATAGACTGCACTTTCATGATTTTAGTCAATTCAATGATGGCTCGTTTTTGGTAGTGTTGGTACACTTGTGTTTGTCTGTCCTTGTTGTCCCGTCTTTGTTTGTGTGAGTCTTACATGCAGTGTTGGTCTCTCAATAGGTTAGGGTTCAAAAGCCAAGGCTTCACTCAATCCTAATTTTTGCTCTTCTGACTTGTTAATAATGTTTGCTACTGTTTATAACAGTCACTGTTAGGCCTGATATTATAAATACACCAATTATGTAATTTTGTCGTGTTAGGGCAATACCAAAATAAATGTTTTGTTGAACTGAGTTGATTTAATTGAATCTGAGCACATATCAATGAAAGAACAAATCAAAACATATATTTTATGATGGTTGGTAGAAAAGGGGGAACATCACCAAAAACTTCTTCAGTTTGTATAATTCTTGAAAATATTTGAAAGCTATAACACAGAATGCGATAATTCCAAGATGACCATTGTAGTATCTTGCCTGTCAATGCAAGGTGCTTAAATTTAAGATTTGTGTGAGGACAAAATAACCCAATAATAAAAAGATTCTTTAAATGTTGCCTGTCTCATACCACAAGAGCATGAGAAAGACACAAAGTTATTGCTCTAACTAAAAATCATGCTGGGGAGATTTCCTTTCCTTCATAGCTCTGGAATGATCTGCCACAACATCTTAGAAACTACATCTCCATTTATTAGTTCAGAAACAACTTATAAAAAACAACCATCAAGTTTCTTTTTTCACGTATGCGTTTGGTATTTTTAGGAAAAGGCGCGTTAGCAAATTCCTCGTTATTATTTGCTGGTTTTCCTGTAGGTAGTTCTTTGTGTGTTCTACAGGAAATAATAAAGTTCGGCAGACATATGTTACTATTTTACTTCACCATTTTGTAATCTTGCAGATTGTTCACTCACAAGTAGCTCTTGTTCAAATAGTGGAGTACTGGATAGTTCAACATGTCAGTGTGGCTGTACGGGAAGCTGGACAGGAACACTTTGTATAGGTACACTTGATTTGTGTGACATTGTTTTTTACTAATTTTTTTCCAAAAACTACAGTTCCTCAGCAAGTAATGATTTAAGGGAAACTTTATACCATCATAATCTTCAAACTGTTTAAAGTTTAATGTAAATCTGTGGACATTGTGTTTTATGTTACAAAAAGTACCCTGACACTTAACACAAACTTCCTGCTGAAGCTGCACATTTCCAAATATGCATTCGAAATTCTGAAGTTAGGCAGATATTGGTTAATCAGTTTTTTTGTTTCGTTTTCAATGTTCAGAATGTTTAATAAACTGTGAAAATAGTGGAAGATTGACTGCTGCAACATGTGAATGTGCCTGCGATGGAGGCTGGACTGGAACACTTTGTACAGGTAGGTTCACTCACCATGGCAGTGTGGTCCTTTTCAGACCATGTCCAATAATTTACCATAATTTCATAAAGAGTTATAACTTAAGCAGAAACATTTGCTTTACAATGAGGTGCATATGTGGTGCATGTGATTGGTATTTTTTTAGTAACTATATTCATACAAGCAAACATTTAAGATGAAGTCATTAAGAACAAAAAATGTAAGCCCTCAGTTCATTTTTTTTTTAAGGAGATCTTCATATAATATTTAGTTTACTTTGATTGCATTTCAGATGGAATTATTTCTCTGAAGGATTGTTGTATTACTAGAATGAACTTTATATATTTGTGACCTTTCCGGAAAAAAAAATCAAAGACAAAGTTGTGTGTCTTTAAAAAACAGGGTTTTGTTTTCAATATGTTGACTTATTGCATTTTTGGTATCTTTGAGTATTTTAATACCATCGTCTGTGGATCTTGGTTCAAATGCCACCTTGGATCAGAGCCTTGGGGTAGATTGGTCGCTCACAGGTTCGTTAATCAGTGAATGGATGTAACTTACTCAAGAACTCACTGTGGAGGCAGTCCAACTTGTTCTTGATGCTTCTAACATTTTGGTGATAAATGTCTAGATGATTGTTTCTTGGTGAGGGTTGTTGGTTGCAGGATGTGATGTTTGAGCAGAAGGGAATGGAACAAGATTAGTTTCAATATCTCCATATGAGATTATGTTGAATGCTACATATATGAGTTATTATGGTCATAAATACATTCGGCACTAATTGTCTTTTCTTCCTTCATAATTTTATTCAGATTGTGCCATAACTTGTGGTCCCGACGAGTATCTTGATACCGTGACCTGCGAGTGCTCTGGTAAAAAAAAAACACTTTATTAACCGATTTAAATTCAATGCAGTTTTCCCTGTGACTTTAATTTTTCGAGACAAATGAAACTCTTGTAATGAAAATACTTTGAAAACCATTTGGGTCTTGTAATGTCAAAGAGAAGGTTTTTTTTTTTTGGTTTTTTTTTAGATGATCTTTTCATCAAGGGAACTCAGCAAACATTGGTTAAATGTCTATGATTATGAGTTGTACAAAAATAAAATCAAGAAATTGTGATTAAGTAACGGCAATATTTATTTTAGTCATTTTGAAATCAGCAGTTAGATGGGAAAACTCGAACCCACAACCTCGTGATTGCAAGTCCTGTAGTCAAACCACTTGACCACGTTAACTTATTAGATTTGTTTTATATATAATCTAATCCTGTACATGTTCCTTATCTTTATATGCAGTTTGTCCATTCACCTGTCAAAATAATGGAGTGCTTGACACTGTCAATTGTTTGTGTTCATGTACAGACAACTGGACGGGACAGGCCTGCGGCGGTAAGAACCCTTTTGCATTTAACATTTTACATGTTTTGGGATGTGATACGAAAAAGGGCTAACTATTGCTGCCAGTGAATTAGGCCAAGTAAAAAAAATACCAGTTGATCGTCTAAGTTTTTCCAAGAAGAGGTGAATCAGCCAAAGACGAAAATGCTGTGCTTCTGTGATTGGTTTCTTTAATATCTCTTCTTCTTCTCATTAGGCATTGTGATTAGCACAGATTAACTACAATGAAAATAGAAACAAAAATATATGTCACAAGAAATACTCAGTGATTGTACCAATTAATTGGACCTAACCAGAATTACCCCAATAATTATGCAAATAAAGGACTGAATAAAGCAATGTTTACATTGACCCATGTGCCTGAAGGGAATCTATACAAACTTTGACCTATAAACCCTGGGCTATAATTACCACATAAACACAATTAGCAACTGACTGAATCATAGAATATTATGCGTTAACCTGTGTTATATCAACCAACGACAATATGCGTGTATAAATAACAATCCCCAATTACATGTGCGACCAAATTAAACGCAATGACAAAATACAACTATTTTAGGCTTAAAATCAGTACGTAAATATAACACAATCAATCAATCAGCTTTATAATTTTAGTGGCAAGAAAATCAATGCACAAACCGTTTAATAAACCTCGGCGGAAATCCCCAAAACTTTAGGCGAAGAACAATGGGCTGTTTACTTGGGAAAATCGTGAAACTAAGGGCCTTGCCACACGAGGCAACTTTTGCAGGCAACTTGGAGGCAACCAGCTGCAGTGCATACTACAAGACCACTTTGGTAGCACACGGGTCAATTTTCAAACATTGTCTTATGATCCACAAGAGAAATATGTGAACATTCAAATGTGACTGTCTTTTCTTCTTGGAGATTGCCTGGAACTGGTTGCCCGTAAATTGCCTCGTGTGACATGGCCCTAAGACTCTGACTTTCAGCCCTCGTAGCAACTGCTCGATGTGAACAGCGCCCTCAATCGATAGAAAACAAGTACCCTGAGTTTGGGTGTTACAAGAGGATTATTGTTATTTCTTTCAAAGATGGTCGCCAAGCATTTTAATTCAAACTGGCCACCAATTCTTCAGTTTAAAGTCACCACTTACTGCTACCATATTAATTTTTGGCTGCTGTATTTTGTCAAGCGATGCTACTAAGTGATATGCCTGATTCATTTATTTTTATAAATGTATTGTTTATTGATTGGTTTATTTCACAAATAACAGCTTCATAGCCTTAAAGACACTGGACACCTTTGGTAACTTTTAAAGACCAGTCTTCTCACTTGGTGTATCTCATACATCTGCACAAAATAACAAACCTGTGAAAATTTAAACTCAATTGGTTGTTGAAGTTGCGAGATAATAATGGAAGAAAAACACCCTTGGCACACAAAGTTGTGTGCTTTCAGATGCTTGATTTCGAGACGTAAAATAAATCTAATTCTGAGGTCAAATTTGTAGAAAATTACTTCTTTCTCCAAATCTACGTTACTTCAGAGGGAGCTGTTTCTCACAATGTTTTATACTGTCAACAGCTCTCCATTGCTTGTTATCAAGTAAGTTTTTATTCTAACAGTGATTTTGAGTAATAGTGTCCATTGCCTTTAAGGAGGCAGAATTGAGTTTTATTTTTACATCATTGATGAGCATCCATATCAGATGATTAATGCTGCATGATTTAAAATAATTTGTGTCTTTTATACAATCTTGCAGAATGTTCAATCAACTCCTGTTTAAATAGTGGAACATTGATTGATGCATGGTGTGAGTGTTACTGCGATGGAAACTGGGCAGGAACAACTTGTACAGGTAAGGCTTGATGTTTTCAGTTCGCTTGAGCAGAACATTTTGCAAAACGAATTTTGGTTAAACGGCAAAGTGAAATGTCCTCACTGTCTTCTTTTAAAAAAGCATCTCCCTATAGGCCTACAGGTTACGACACTAAAGTCACAATGTGTAATGTATTTCTTCTGTGGCATAGGCCATGTGATAGACTGCACTTTCATGATTTTAGTCAATTCAATGATGGCTCGTTTTTGGTAGTGTTGGTACACTTGTGTTTGTCTGTCCTTGTTGTCCCGTCTTTGTTTGTGTGAGTCTTACATGCAGTGTTGGTCTCTCAATAGGTTAGGGTTCAAAAGCCAAGGCTTCACTCAATCCTAATTTTTGCTCTTCTGACTTGTTAATAATGTTTGCTACTGTTTATAACAGTCACTGTTAGGCCTGATATTATAAATACACCAATTATGTAATTTTGTCGTGTTAGGGCAATACCAAAATAAATGTTTTGTTGAACTGAGTTGATTTAATTGAATCTGAGCACATATCAATGAAAGAACAAATCAAAACATATATTTTATGATGGTTGGTAGAAAAGGGGGAACATCACCAAAAACTTCTTCAGTTTGTATAATTCTTGAAAATATTTGAAAGCTATAACACAGAATGCGATAATTCCAAGATGACCATTGTAGTATCTTGCCTGTCAATGCAAGGTGCTTAAATTTAAGATTTGTGTGAGGACAAAATAACCCAATAATAAAAAGATTCTTTAAATGTTGCCTGTCTCATACCACAAGAGCATGAGAAAGACACAAAGTTATTGCTCTAACTAAAAATCATGCTGGGGAGATTTCCTTTCCTTCATAGCTCTGGAATGATCTGCCACAACATCTTAGAAACTACATCTCCATTTATTAGTTCAGAAACAACTTATAAAAAACAACCATCAAGTTTCTTTTTTCACGTATGCGTTTGGTATTTTTAGGAAAAGGCGCGTTAGCAAATTCCTCGTTATTATTTGCTGGTTTTCCTGTAGGTAGTTCTTTGTGTGTTCTACAGGAAATAATAAAGTTCGGCAGACATATGTTACTATTTTACTTCACCATTTTGTAATCTTGCAGATTGTTCACTCACAAGTAGCTCTTGTTCAAATAGTGGAGTACTGGATAGTTCAACATGTCAGTGTGGCTGTACGGGAAGCTGGACAGGAACACTTTGTATAGGTACACTTGATTTGTGTGACATTGTTTTTTACTAATTTTTTTCCAAAAACTACAGTTCCTCAGCAAGTAATGATTTAAGGGAAACTTTATACCATCATAATCTTCAAACTGTTTAAAGTTTAATGTAAATCTGTGGACATTGTGTTTTATGTTACAAAAAGTACCCTGACACTTAACACAAACTTCCTGCTGAAGCTGCACATTTCCAAATATGCATTCGAAATTCTGAAGTTTGGCAGATATTGGTTAATCAGTTTTTTTGTTTCGTTTTCAATGTTCAGAATGTTTAATAAACTGTGAAAATAGTGGAAGATTGACTGCTGCAACATGTGAATGTGCCTGCGATGGAGGCTGGACTGGAACACTTTGTACAGGTAGGTTCACTCACCATGGCAGTGTGGTCCTTTTCAGACCATGTCCAATAATTTACCATAATTTCATAAAGAGTTATAACTTAAGCAGAAACATTTGCTTTACAATGAGGTGCATATGTGGTGCATGTGATTGGTATTTTTTTAGTAACTATATTCATACAAGCAAACATTTAAGATGAAGTCATTAAGAACAAAAAATGTAAGCCCTCAGTTCATTTTTTTTTTAAGGAGATCTTCATATAATATTTAGTTTACTTTGATTGCATTTCAGATGGAATTATTTCTCTGAAGGATTGTTGTATTACTAGAATGAACTTTATATATTTGTGACCTTTCCGGAAAAAAAAATCAAAGACAAAGTTGTGTGTCTTTAAAAAACAGGGTTTTGTTTTCAATATGTTGACTTATTGCATTTTTGGTATCTTTGAGTATTTTAATACCATCGTCTGTGGATCTTGGTTCAAATGCCACCTTGGATCAGAGCCTTGGGGTAGATTGGTCGCTCACAGGTTCGTTAATCAGTGAATGGATGTAACTTACTCAAGAACTCACTGTGGAGGCAGTCCAACTTGTTCTTGATGCTTCTAACATTTTGGTGATAAATGTCTAGATGATTGTTTCTTGGTGAGGGTTGTTGGTTGCAGGATGTGATGTTTGAGCAGAAGGGAATGGAACAAGATTAGTTTCAATATCTCCATATGAGATTATGTTGAATGCTACATATATGAGTTATTATGGTCATAAATACATTCGGCACTAATTGTCTTTTCTTCCTTCATAATTTTATTCAGATTGTGCCATAACTTGTGGTCCCGACGAGTATCTTGATACCGTGACCTGCGAGTGCTCTGGTAAAAAAAAAACACTTTATTAACCGATTTAAATTCAATGCAGTTTTCCCTGTGACTTTAATTTTTCGAGACAAATGAAACTCTTGTAATGAAAATACTTTGAAAACCATTTGGGTCTTGTAATGTCAAAGAGAAGGTTTTTTTTTTTTGGTTTTTTTTTAGATGATCTTTTCATCAAGGGAACTCAGCAAACATTGGTTAAATGTCTATGATTATGAGTTGTACAAAAATAAAATCAAGAAATTGTGATTAAGTAACGGCAATATTTATTTTAGTCATTTTGAAATCAGCAGTTAGATGGGAAAACTCGAACCCACAACCTCGTGATTGCAAGTCCTGTAGTCAAACCACTTGACCACGTTAACTTATTAGATTTGTTTTATATATAATCTAATCCTGTACATGTTCCTTATCTTTATATGCAGTTTGTCCATTCACCTGTCAAAATAATGGAGTGCTTGACACTGTCAATTGTTTGTGTTCATGTACAGACAACTGGACGGGACAGGCCTGCGGCGGTAAGAACCCTTTTGCATTTAACATTTTACATGTTTTGGGATGTGATACGAAAAAGGGCTAACTATTGCTGCCAGTGAATTAGGCCAAGTAAAAAAAATACCAGTTGATCGTCTAAGTTTTTCCAAGAAGAGGTGAATCAGCCAAAGACGAAAATGCTGTGCTTCTGTGATTGGTTTCTTTAATATCTCTTCTTCTTCTCATTAGGCATTGTGATTAGCACAGATTAACTACAATGAAAATAGAAACAAAAATATATGTCACAAGAAATACTCAGTGATTGTACCAATTAATTGGACCTAACCAGAATTACCCCAATAATTATGCAAATAAAGGACTGAATAAAGCAATGTTTACATTGACCCATGTGCCTGAAGGGAATCTATACAAACTTTGACCTATAAACCCTGGGCTATAATTACCACATAAACACAATTAGCAACTGACTGAATCATAGAATATTATGCGTTAACCTGTGTTATATCAACCAACGACAATATGCGTGTATAAATAACAATCCCCAATTACATGTGCGACCAAATTAAACGCAATGACAAAATACAACTATTTTAGGCTTAAAATCAGTACGTAAATATAACACAATCAATCAATCAGCTTTATAATTTTAGTGGCAAGAAAATCAATGCACAAACCGTTTAATAAACCTCGGCGGAAATCCCCAAAACTTTAGGCGAAGAACAATGGGCTGTTTACTTGGGAAAATCGTGAAACTAAGGGCCTTGCCACACGAGGCAACTTTTGCAGGCAACTTGGAGGCAACCAGCTGCAGTGCATATTACAAGACCACTTTGGTAGCACACGGGTCAATTTTCAAACATTGTCTTATGATCCACAAGAGAAATATGTGAACATTCAAATGTGACTGTCTTTTCTTCTTGGAGATTGCCTGGAACTGGTTGCCCGTAAATTGCCTCGTGTGACATGGCCCTAAGACTCTGACTTTCAGCCCTCGTAGCAACTGCTCGATGTGAACAGCGCCCTCAATCGATAGAAAACAAGTACCCTGAGTTTGGGTGTTACAAGAGGATTATTGTTATTTCTTTCAAAGATGGTCGCCAAGCATTTTAATTCAAACTGGCCACCAATTCTTCAGTTTAAAGTCACCACTTACTGCTACCATATTAATTTTTGGCTGCTGTATTTTGTCAAGCGATGCTACTAAGTGATATGCCTGATTCATTTATTTTTATAAATGTATTGTTTATTGATTGGTTTATTTCACAAATAACAGCTTCATAGCCTTAAAGACACTGGACACCTTTGGTAACTTTTAAAGACCAGTCTTCTCACTTGGTGTATCTCATACATCTGCACAAAATAACAAACCTGTGAAAATTTAAACTCAATTGGTTGTTGAAGTTGCGAGATAATAATGGAAGAAAAACACCCTTGGCACACAAAGTTGTGTGCTTTCAGATGCTTGATTTCGAGACGTAAAATAAATCTAATTCTGAGGTCAAATTTGTAGAAAATTACTTCTTTCTCCAAATCTACGTTACTTCAGAGGGAGCTGTTTCTCACAATGTTTTATACTGTCAACAGCTCTCCATTGCTTGTTATCAAGTAAGTTTTTATTCTAACAGTGATTTTGAGTAATAGTGTCCATTGCCTTTAAGGAGGCAGAATTGAGTTTTATTTTTACATCATTGATGAGCATCCATATCAGATGATTAATGCTGCATGATTTAAAATAATTTGTGTCTTTTATACAATCTTGCAGAATGTTCAATCAACTCCTGTTTAAATAGTGGAACATTGATTGATGCATGGTGTGAGTGTTACTGCGATGGAAACTGGGCAGGAACAACTTGTACAGGTAAGGCTTGATGTTTTCAGTTCGCTTGAGCAGAACATTTTGCAAAACGAATTTTGGTTAAACGGCAAAGTGAAATGTCCTCACTGTCTTCTTTTAAAAAAGCATCTCCCTATAGGCCTACAGGTTACGACACTAAAGTCACAATGTGTAATGTATTTCTTCTGTGGCATAGGCCATGTGATAGACTGCACTTTCATGATTTTAGTCAATTCAATGATGGCTCGTTTTTGGTAGTGTTGGTACACTTGTGTTTGTCTGTCCTTGTTGTCCCGTCTTTGTTTGTGTGAGTCTTACATGCAGTGTTGGTCTCTCAATAGGTTAGGGTTCAAAAGCCAAGGCTTCACTCAATCCTAATTTTTGCTCTTCTGACTTGTTAATAATGTTTGCTACTGTTTATAACAGTCACTGTTAGGCCTGATATTATAAATACACCAATTATGTAATTTTGTCGTGTTAGGGCAATACCAAAATAAATGTTTTGTTGAACTGAGTTGATTTAATTGAATCTGAGCACATATCAATGAAAGAACAAATCAAAACATATATTTTATGATGGTTGGTAGAAAAGGGGGAACATCACCAAAAACTTCTTCAGTTTGTATAATTCTTGAAAATATTTGAAAGCTATAACACAGAATGCGATAATTCCAAGATGACCATTGTAGTATCTTGCCTGTCAATGCAAGGTGCTTAAATTTAAGATTTGTGTGAGGACAAAATAACCCAATAATAAAAAGATTCTTTAAATGTTGCCTGTCTCATACCACAAGAGCATGAGAAAGACACAAAGTTATTGCTCTAACTAAAAATCATGCTGGGGAGATTTCCTTTCCTTCATAGCTCTGGAATGATCTGCCACAACATCTTAGAAACTACATCTCCATTTATTAGTTCAGAAACAACTTATAAAAAACAACCATCAAGTTTCTTTTTTCACGTATGCGTTTGGTATTTTTAGGAAAAGGCGCGTTAGCAAATTCCTCGTTATTATTTGCTGGTTTTCCTGTAGGTAGTTCTTTGTGTGTTCTACAGGAAATAATAAAGTTCGGCAGACATATGTTACTATTTTACTTCACCATTTTGTAATCTTGCAGATTGTTCACTCACAAGTAGCTCTTGTTCAAATAGTGGAGTACTGGATAGTTCAACATGTCAGTGTGGCTGTACGGGAAGCTGGACAGGAACACTTTGTATAGGTACACTTGATTTGTGTGACATTGTTTTTTACTAATTTTTTTCCAAAAACTACAGTTCCTCAGCAAGTAATGATTTAAGGGAAACTTTATACCATCATAATCTTCAAACTGTTTAAAGTTTAATGTAAATCTGTGGACATTGTGTTTTATGTTACAAAAAGTACCCTGACACTTAACACAAACTTCCTGCTGAAGCTGCACATTTCCAAATATGCATTCGAAATTCTGAAGTTAGGCAGATATTGGTTAATCAGTTTTTTTGTTTCGTTTTCAATGTTCAGAATGTTTAATAAACTGTGAAAATAGTGGAAGATTGACTGCTGCAACATGTGAATGTGCCTGCGATGGAGGCTGGACTGGAACACTTTGTACAGGTAGGTTCACTCACCATGGCAGTGTGGTCCTTTTCAGACCATGTCCAATAATTTAGCATAATTTCATAAAGAGTTATAACTTAAGCAGAAACATTTGCTTTACAATGAGGTGCATATGTGGTGCATGTGATTGGTATTTTTTTAGTAACTATATTCATACAAGCAAACATTTAAGATGAAGTCATTAAGAACAAAAAATGTAAGCCCTCAGTTCATTTTTTTTTTAAGGAGATCTTCATATAATATTTAGTTTACTTTGATTGCATTTCAGATGGAATTATTTCTCTGAAGGATTGTTGTATTACTAGAATGAACTTTATATATTTGTGACCTTTCCGGAAAAAAAAATCAAAGACAAAGTTGTGTGTCTTTAAAAAACAGGGTTTTGTTTTCAATATGTTGACTTATTGCATTTTTGGTATCTTTGAGTATTTTAATACCATCGTCTGTGGATCTTGGTTCAAATGCCACCTTGGATCAGAGCCTTGGGGTAGATTGGTCGCTCACAGGTTCGTTAATCAGTGAATGGATGTAACTTACTCAAGAACTCACTGTGGAGGCAGTCCAACTTGTTCTTGATGCTTCTAACATTTTGGTGATAAATGTCTAGATGATTGTTTCTTGGTGAGGGTTGTTGGTTGCAGGATGTGATGTTTGAGCAGAAGGGAATGGAACAAGATTAGTTTCAATATCTCCATATGAGATTATGTTGAATGCTACATATATGAGTTATTATGGTCATAAATACATTCGGCACTAATTGTCTTTTCTTCCTTCATAATTTTATTCAGATTGTGCCATAACTTGTGGTCCCGACGAGTATCTTGATACCGTGACCTGCGAGTGCTCTGGTAAAAAAAAAACACTTTATTAACCGATTTAAATTCAATGCAGTTTTCCCTGTGACTTTAATTTTTCGAGACAAATGAAACTCTTGTAATGAAAATACTTTGAAAACCATTTGGGTCTTGTAATGTCAAAGAGAAGGTTTTTTTTTTTTGGTTTTTTTTTAGATGATCTTTTCATCAAGGGAACTCAGCAAACATTGGTTAAATGTCTATGATTATGAGTTGTACAAAAATAAAATCAAGAAATTGTGATTAAGTAACGGCAATATTTATTTTAGTCATTTTGAAATCAGCAGTTAGATGGGAAAACTCGAACCCACAACCTCGTGATTGCAAGTCCTGTAGTCAAACCACTTGACCACGTTAACTTATTAGATTTGTTTTATATATAATCTAATCCTGTACATGTTCCTTATCTTTATATGCAGTTTGTCCATTCACCTGTCAAAATAATGGAGTGCTTGACACTGTCAATTGTTTGTGTTCATGTACAGACAACTGGACGGGACAGGCCTGCGGCGGTAAGAACCCTTTTGCATTTAACATTTTACATGTTTTGGGATGTGATACGAAAAAGGGCTAACTATTGCTGCCAGTGAATTAGGCCAAGTAAAAAAAATACCAGTTGATCGTCTAAGTTTTTCCAAGAAGAGGTGAATCAGCCAAAGACGAAAATGCTGTGCTTCTGTGATTGGTTTCTTTAATATCTCTTCTTCTTCTCATTAGGCATTGTGATTAGCACAGATTAACTACAATGAAAATAGAAACAAAAATATATGTCACAAGAAATACTCAGTGATTGTACCAATTAATTGGACCTAACCAGAATTACCCCAATAATTATGCAAATAAAGGACTGAATAAAGCAATGTTTACATTGACCCATGTGCCTGAAGGGAATCTATACAAACTTTGACCTATAAACCCTGGGCTATAATTACCACATAAACACAATTAGCAACTGACTGAATCATAGAATATTATGCGTTAACCTGTGTTATATCAACCAACGACAATATGCGTGTATAAATAACAATCCCCAATTACATGTGCGACCAAATTAAACGCAATGACAAAATACAACTATTTTAGGCTTAAAATCAGTACGTAAATATAACACAATCAATCAATCAGCTTTATAATTTTAGTGGCAAGAAAATCAATGCACAAACCGTTTAATAAACCTCGGCGGAAATCCCCAAAACTTTAGGCGAAGAACAATGGGCTGTTTACTTGGGAAAATCGTGAAACTAAGGGCCTTGCCACACGAGGCAACTTTTGCAGGCAACTTGGAGGCAACCAGCTGCAGTGCATACTACAAGACCACTTTGGTAGCACACGGGTCAATTTTCAAACATTGTCTTATGATCCACAAGAGAAATATGTGAACATTCAAATGTGACTGTCTTTTCTTCTTGGAGATTGCCTGGAACTGGTTGCCCGTAAATTGCCTCGTGTGACATGGCCCTAAGACTCTGACTTTCAGCCCTCGTAGCAACTGCTCGATGTGAACAGCGCCCTCAATCGATAGAAAACAAGTACCCTGAGTTTGGGTGTTACAAGAGGATTATTGTTATTTCTTTCAAAGATGGTCGCCAAGCATTTTAATTCAAACTGGCCACCAATTCTTCAGTTTAAAGTCACCACTTACTGCTACCATATTAATTTTTGGCTGCTGTATTTTGTCAAGCGATGCTACTAAGTGATATGCCTGATTCATTTATTTTTATAAATGTATTGTTTATTGATTGGTTTATTTCACAAATAACAGCTTCATAGCCTTAAAGACACTGGACACCTTTGGTAACTTTTAAAGACCAGTCTTCTCACTTGGTGTATCTCATACATCTGCACAAAATAACAAACCTGTGAAAATTTAAACTCAATTGGTTGTTGAAGTTGCGAGATAATAATGGAAGAAAAACACCCTTGGCACACAAAGTTGTGTGCTTTCAGATGCTTGATTTCGAGACGTAAAATAAATCTAATTCTGAGGTCAAATTTGTAGAAAATTACTTCTTTCTCCAAATCTACGTTACTTCAGAGGGAGCTGTTTCTCACAATGTTTTATACTGTCAACAGCTCTCCATTGCTTGTTATCAAGTAAGTTTTTATTCTAACAGTGATTTTGAGTAATAGTGTCCATTGCCTTTAAGGAGGCAGAATTGAGTTTTATTTTTACATCATTGATGAGCATCCATATCAGATGATTAATGCTGCATGATTTAAAATAATTTGTGTCTTTTATACAATCTTGCAGAATGTTCAATCAACTCCTGTTTAAATAGTGGAACATTGATTGATGCATGGTGTGAGTGTTACTGCGATGGAAACTGGGCAGGAACAACTTGTACAGGTAAGGCTTGATGTTTTCAGTTCGCTTGAGCAGAACATTTTGCAAAACGAATTTTGGTTAAACGGCAAAGTGAAATGTCCTCACTGTCTTCTTTTAAAAAAGCATCTCCCTATAGGCCTACAGGTTACGACACTAAAGTCACAATGTGTAATGTATTTCTTCTGTGGCATAGGCCATGTGATAGACTGCACTTTCATGATTTTAGTCAATTCAATGATGGCTCGTTTTTGGTAGTGTTGGTACACTTGTGTTTGTCTGTCCTTGTTGTCCCGTCTTTGTTTGTGTGAGTCTTACATGCAGTGTTGGTCTCTCAATAGGTTAGGGTTCAAAAGCCAAGGCTTCACTCAATCCTAATTTTTGCTCTTCTGACTTGTTAATAATGTTTGCTACTGTTTATAACAGTCACTGTTAGGCCTGATATTATAAATACACCAATTATGTAATTTTGTCGTGTTAGGGCAATACCAAAATAAATGTTTTGTTGAACTGAGTTGATTTAATTGAATCTGAGCACATATCAATGAAAGAACAAATCAAAACATATATTTTATGATGGTTGGTAGAAAAGGGGGAACATCACCAAAAACTTCTTCAGTTTGTATAATTCTTGAAAATATTTGAAAGCTATAACACAGAATGCGATAATTCCAAGATGACCATTGTAGTATCTTGCCTGTCAATGCAAGGTGCTTAAATTTAAGATTTGTGTGAGGACAAAATAACCCAATAATAAAAAGATTCTTTAAATGTTGCCTGTCTCATACCACAAGAGCATGAGAAAGACACAAAGTTATTGCTCTAACTAAAAATCATGCTGGGGAGATTTCCTTTCCTTCATAGCTCTGGAATGATCTGCCACAACATCTTAGAAACTACATCTCCATTTATTAGTTCAGAAACAACTTATAAAAAACAACCATCAAGTTTCTTTTTTCACGTATGCGTTTGGTATTTTTAGGAAAAGGCGCGTTAGCAAATTCCTCGTTATTATTTGCTGGTTTTCCTGTAGGTAGTTCTTTGTGTGTTCTACAGGAAATAATAAAGTTCGGCAGACATATGTTACTATTTTACTTCACCATTTTGTAATCTTGCAGATTGTTCACTCACAAGTAGCTCTTGTTCAAATAGTGGAGTACTGGATAGTTCAACATGTCAGTGTGGCTGTACGGGAAGCTGGACAGGAACACTTTGTATAGGTACACTTGATTTGTGTGACATTGTTTTTTACTAATTTTTTTCCAAAAACTACAGTTCCTCAGCAAGTAATGATTTAAGGGAAACTTTATACCATCATAATCTTCAAACTGTTTAAAGTTTAATGTAAATCTGTGGACATTGTGTTTTATGTTACAAAAAGTACCCTGACACTTAACACAAACTTCCTGCTGAAGCTGCACATTTCCAAATATGCATTCGAAATTCTGAAGTTTGGCAGATATTGGTTAATCAGTTTTTTTGTTTCGTTTTCAATGTTCAGAATGTTTAATAAACTGTGAAAATAGTGGAAGATTGACTGCTGCAACATGTGAATGTGCCTGCGATGGAGGCTGGACTGGAACACTTTGTACAGGTAGGTTCACTCACCATGGCAGTGTGGTCCTTTTCAGACCATGTCCAATAATTTACCATAATTTCATAAAGAGTTATAACTTAAGCAGAAACATTTGCTTTACAATGAGGTGCATATGTGGTGCATGTGATTGGTATTTTTTTAGTAACTATATTCATACAAGCAAACATTTAAGATGAAGTCATTAAGAACAAAAAATGTAAGCCCTCAGTTCATTTTTTTTTTAAGGAGATCTTCATATAATATTTAGTTTACTTTGATTGCATTTCAGATGGAATTATTTCTCTGAAGGATTGTTGTATTACTAGAATGAACTTTATATATTTGTGACCTTTCCGGAAAAAAAAATCAAAGACAAAGTTGTGTGTCTTTAAAAAACAGGGTTTTGTTTTCAATATGTTGACTTATTGCATTTTTGGTATCTTTGAGTATTTTAATACCATCGTCTGTGGATCTTGGTTCAAATGCCACCTTGGATCAGAGCCTTGGGGTAGATTGGTCGCTCACAGGTTCGTTAATCAGTGAATGGATGTAACTTACTCAAGAACTCACTGTGGAGGCAGTCCAACTTGTTCTTGATGCTTCTAACATTTTGGTGATAAATGTCTAGATGATTGTTTCTTGGTGAGGGTTGTTGGTTGCAGGATGTGATGTTTGAGCAGAAGGGAATGGAACAAGATTAGTTTCAATATCTCCATATGAGATTATGTTGAATGCTACATATATGAGTTATTATGGTCATAAATACATTCGGCACTAATTGTCTTTTCTTCCTTCATAATTTTATTCAGATTGTGCCATAACTTGTGGTCCCGACGAGTATCTTGATACCGTGACCTGCGAGTGCTCTGGTAAAAAAAAAACACTTTATTAACCGATTTAAATTCAATGCAGTTTTCCCTGTGACTTTAATTTTTCGAGACAAATGAAACTCTTGTAATGAAAATACTTTGAAAACCATTTGGGTCTTGTAATGTCAAAGAGAAGGTTTTTTTTTTTTGGTTTTTTTTAGATGATCTTTTCATCAAGGGAACTCAGCAAACATTGGTTAAATGTCTATGATTATGAGTTGTACAAAAATAAAATCAAGAAATTGTGATTAAGTAACGGCAATATTTATTTTAGTCATTTTGAAATCAGCAGTTAGATGGGAAAACTCGAACCCACAACCTCGTGATTGCAAGTCCTGTAGTCAAACCACTTGACCACGTTAACTTATTAGATTTGTTTTATATATAATCTAATCCTGTACATGTTCCTTATCTTTATATGCAGTTTGTCCATTCACCTGTCAAAATAATGGAGTGCTTGACACTGTCAATTGTTTGTGTTCATGTACAGACAACTGGACGGGACAGGCCTGCGGCGGTAAGAACCCTTTTGCATTTAACATTTTACATGTTTTGGGATGTGATACGAAAAAGGGCTAACTATTGCTGCCAGTGAATTAGGCCAAGTAAAAAAAATACCAGTTGATCGTCTAAGTTTTTCCAAGAAGAGGTGAATCAGCCAAAGACGAAAATGCTGTGCTTCTGTGATTGGTTTCTTTAATATCTCTTCTTCTTCTCATTAGGCATTGTGATTAGCACAGATTAACTACAATGAAAATAGAAACAAAAATATATGTCACAAGAAATACTCAGTGATTGTACCAATTAATTGGACCTAACCAGAATTACCCCAATAATTATGCAAATAAAGGACTGAATAAAGCAATGTTTACATTGACCCATGTGCCTGAAGGGAATCTATACAAACTTTGACCTATAAACCCTGGGCTATAATTACCACATAAACACAATTAGCAACTGACTGAATCATAGAATATTATGCGTTAACCTGTGTTATATCAACCAACGACAATATGCGTGTATAAATAACAATCCCCAATTACATGTGCGACCAAATTAAACGCAATGACAAAATACAACTATTTTAGGCTTAAAATCAGTACGTAAATATAACACAATCAATCAATCAGCTTTATAATTTTAGTGGCAAGAAAATCAATGCACAAACCGTTTAATAAACCTCGGCGGAAATCCCCAAAACTTTAGGCGAAGAACAATGGGCTGTTTACTTGGGAAAATCGTGAAACTAAGGGCCTTGCCACACGAGGCAACTTTTGCAGGCAACTTGGAGGCAACCAGCTGCAGTGCATACTACAAGACCACTTTGGTAGCACACGGGTCAATTTTCAAACATTGTCTTATGATCCACAAGAGAAATATGTGAACATTCAAATGTGACTGTCTTTTCTTCTTGGAGATTGCCTGGAACTGGTTGCCCGTAAATTGCCTCGTGTGACATGGCCCTAAGACTCTGACTTTCAGCCCTCGTAGCAACTGCTCGATGTGAACAGCGCCCTCAATCGATAGAAAACAAGTACCCTGAGTTTGGGTGTTACAAGAGGATTATTGTTATTTCTTTCAAAGATGGTCGCCAAGCATTTTAATTCAAACTGGCCACCAATTCTTCAGTTTAAAGTCACCACTTACTGCTACCATATTAATTTTTGGCTGCTGTATTTTGTCAAGCGATGCTACTAAGTGATATGCCTGATTCATTTATTTTTATAAATGTATTGTTTATTGATTGGTTTATTTCACAAATAACAGCTTCATAGCCTTAAAGACACTGGACACCTTTGGTAACTTTTAAAGACCAGTCTTCTCACTTGGTGTATCTCATACATCTGCACAAAATAACAAACCTGTGAAAATTTAAACTCAATTGGTTGTTGAAGTTGCGAGATAATAATGGAAGAAAAACACCCTTGGCACACAAAGTTGTGTGCTTTCAGATGCTTGATTTCGAGACGTAAAATAAATCTAATTCTGAGGTCAAATTTGTAGAAAATTACTTCTTTCTCCAAATCTACGTTACTTCAGAGGGAGCTGTTTCTCACAATGTTTTATACTGTCAACAGCTCTCCATTGCTTGTTATCAAGTAAGTTTTTATTCTAACAGTGATTTTGAGTAATAGTGTCCATTGCCTTTAAGGAGGCAGAATTGAGTTTTATTTTTACATCATTGATGAGCATCCATATCAGATGATTAATGCTGCATGATTTAAAATAATTTGTGTCTTTTATACAATCTTGCAGAATGTTCAATCAACTCCTGTTTAAATAGTGGAACATTGATTGATGCATGGTGTGAGTGTTACTGCGATGGAAACTGGGCAGGAACAACTTGTACAGGTAAGGCTTGATGTTTTCAGTTCGCTTGAGCAGAACATTTTGCAAAACGAATTTTGGTTAAACGGCAAAGTGAAATGTCCTCACTGTCTTCTTTTAAAAAAGCATCTCCCTATAGGCCTACAGGTTACGACACTAAAGTCACAATGTGTAATGTATTTCTTCTGTGGCATAGGCCATGTGATAGACTGCACTTTCATGATTTTAGTCAATTCAATGATGGCTCGTTTTTGGTAGTGTTGGTACACTTGTGTTTGTCTGTCCTTGTTGTCCCGTCTTTGTTTGTGTGAGTCTTACATGCAGTGTTGGTCTCTCAATAGGTTAGGGTTCAAAAGCCAAGGCTTCACTCAATCCTAATTTTTGCTCTTCTGACTTGTTAATAATGTTTGCTACTGTTTATAACAGTCACTGTTAGGCCTGATATTATAAATACACCAATTATGTAATTTTGTCGTGTTAGGGCAATACCAAAATAAATGTTTTGTTGAACTGAGTTGATTTAATTGAATCTGAGCACATATCAATGAAAGAACAAATCAAAACATATATTTTATGATGGTTGGTAGAAAAGGGGGAACATCACCAAAAACTTCTTCAGTTTGTATAATTCTTGAAAATATTTGAAAGCTATAACACAGAATGCGATAATTCCAAGATGACCATTGTAGTATCTTGCCTGTCAATGCAAGGTGCTTAAATTTAAGATTTGTGTGAGGACAAAATAACCCAATAATAAAAAGATTCTTTAAATGTTGCCTGTCTCATACCACAAGAGCATGAGAAAGACACAAAGTTATTGCTCTAACTAAAAATCATGCTGGGGAGATTTCCTTTCCTTCATAGCTCTGGAATGATCTGCCACAACATCTTAGAAACTACATCTCCATTTATTAGTTCAGAAACAACTTATAAAAAACAACCATCAAGTTTCTTTTTTCACGTATGCGTTTGGTATTTTTAGGAAAAGGCGCGTTAGCAAATTCCTCGTTATTATTTGCTGGTTTTCCTGTAGGTAGTTCTTTGTGTGTTCTACAGGAAATAATAAAGTTCGGCAGACATATGTTACTATTTTACTTCACCATTTTGTAATCTTGCAGATTGTTCACTCACAAGTAGCTCTTGTTCAAATAGTGGAGTACTGGATAGTTCAACATGTCAGTGTGGCTGTACGGGAAGCTGGACAGGAACACTTTGTATAGGTACACTTGATTTGTGTGACATTGTTTTTTACTAATTTTTTTCCAAAAACTACAGTTCCTCAGCAAGTAATGATTTAAGGGAAACTTTATACCATCATAATCTTCAAACTGTTTAAAGTTTAATGTAAATCTGTGGACATTGTGTTTTATGTTACAAAAAGTACCCTGACACTTAACACAAACTTCCTGCTGAAGCTGCACATTTCCAAATATGCATTCGAAATTCTGAAGTTTGGCAGATATTGGTTAATCAGTTTTTTTGTTTCGTTTTCAATGTTCAGAATGTTTAATAAACTGTGAAAATAGTGGAAGATTGACTGCTGCAACATGTGAATGTGCCTGCGATGGAGGCTGGACTGGAACACTTTGTACAGGTAGGTTCACTCACCATGGCAGTGTGGTCCTTTTCAGACCATGTCCAATAATTTACCATAATTTCATAAAGAGTTATAACTTAAGCAGAAACATTTGCTTTACAATGAGGTGCATATGTGGTGCATGTGATTGGTATTTTTTTAGTAACTATATTCATACAAGCAAACATTTAAGATGAAGTCATTAAGAACAAAAAATGTAAGCCCTCAGTTCATTTTTTTTTTAAGGAGATCTTCATATAATATTTAGTTTACTTTGATTGCATTTCAGATGGAATTATTTCTCTGAAGGATTGTTGTATTACTAGAATGAACTTTATATATTTGTGACCTTTCCGGAAAAAAAAATCAAAGACAAAGTTGTGTGTCTTTAAAAAACAGGGTTTTGTTTTCAATATGTTGACTTATTGCATTTTTGGTATCTTTGAGTATTTTAATACCATCGTCTGTGGATCTTGGTTCAAATGCCACCTTGGATCAGAGCCTTGGGGTAGATTGGTCGCTCACAGGTTCGTTAATCAGTGAATGGATGTAACTTACTCAAGAACTCACTGTGGAGGCAGTCCAACTTGTTCTTGATGCTTCTAACATTTTGGTGATAAATGTCTAGATGATTGTTTCTTGGTGAGGGTTGTTGGTTGCAGGATGTGATGTTTGAGCAGAAGGGAATGGAACAAGATTAGTTTCAATATCTCCATATGAGATTATGTTGAATGCTACATATATGAGTTATTATGGTCATAAATACATTCGGCACTAATTGTCTTTTCTTCCTTCATAATTTTATTCAGATTGTGCCATAACTTGTGGTCCCGACGAGTATCTTGATACCGTGACCTGCGAGTGCTCTGGTAAAAAAAAAACACTTTATTAACCGATTTAAATTCAATGCAGTTTTCCCTGTGACTTTAATTTTTCGAGACAAATGAAACTCTTGTAATGAAAATACTTTGAAAACCATTTGGGTCTTGTAATGTCAAAGAGAAGGTTTTTTTTTTTTGGTTTTTTTTTAGATGATCTTTTCATCAAGGGAACTCAGCAAACATTGGTTAAATGTCTATGATTATGAGTTGTACAAAAATAAAATCAAGAAATTGTGATTAAGTAACGGCAATATTTATTTTAGTCATTTTGAAATCAGCAGTTAGATGGGAAAACTCGAACCCACAACCTCGTGATTGCAAGTCCTGTAGTCAAACCACTTGACCACGTTAACTTATTAGATTTGTTTTATATATAATCTAATCCTGTACATGTTCCTTATCTTTATATGCAGTTTGTCCATTCACCTGTCAAAATAATGGAGTGCTTGACACTGTCAATTGTTTGTGTTCATGTACAGACAACTGGACGGGACAGGCCTGCGGCGGTAAGAACCCTTTTGCATTTAACATTTTACATGTTTTGGGATGTGATACGAAAAAGGGCTAACTATTGCTGCCAGTGAATTAGGCCAAGTAAAAAAAATACCAGTTGATCGTCTAAGTTTTTCCAAGAAGAGGTGAATCAGCCAAAGACGAAAATGCTGTGCTTCTGTGATTGGTTTCTTTAATATCTCTTCTTCTTCTCATTAGGCATTGTGATTAGCACAGATTAACTACAATGAAAATAGAAACAAAAATATATGTCACAAGAAATACTCAGTGATTGTACCAATTAATTGGACCTAACCAGAATTACCCCAATAATTATGCAAATAAAGGACTGAATAAAGCAATGTTTACATTGACCCATGTGCCTGAAGGGAATCTATACAAACTTTGACCTATAAACCCTGGGCTATAATTACCACATAAACACAATTAGCAACTGACTGAATCATAGAATATTATGCGTTAACCTGTGTTATATCAACCAACGACAATATGCGTGTATAAATAACAATCCCCAATTACATGTGCGACCAAATTAAACGCAATGACAAAATACAACTATTTTAGGCTTAAAATCAGTACGTAAATATAACACAATCAATCAATCAGCTTTATAATTTTAGTGGCAAGAAAATCAATGCACAAACCGTTTAATAAACCTCGGCGGAAATCCCCAAAACTTTAGGCGAAGAACAATGGGCTGTTTACTTGGGAAAATCGTGAAACTAAGGGCCTTGCCACACGAGGCAACTTTTGCAGGCAACTTGGAGGCAACCAGCTGCAGTGCATACTACAAGACCACTTTGGTAGCACACGGGTCAATTTTCAAACATTGTCTTATGATCCACAAGAGAAATATGTGAACATTCAAATGTGACTGTCTTTTCTTCTTGGAGATTGCCTGGAACTGGTTGCCCGTAAATTGCCTCGTGTGACATGGCCCTAAGACTCTGACTTTCAGCCCTCGTAGCAACTGCTCGATGTGAACAGCGCCCTCAATCGATAGAAAACAAGTACCCTGAGTTTGGGTGTTACAAGAGGATTATTGTTATTTCTTTCAAAGATGGTCGCCAAGCATTTTAATTCAAACTGGCCACCAATTCTTCAGTTTAAAGTCACCACTTACTGCTACCACATTAATTTTTGGCTGCTGTATTTTGTCAAGCGATGCTACTAAGTGATATGCCTGATTCATTTATTTGTATACATTTATTGTTTATTGGTTGGTTTATTTCACAAATAAAAGCTTCATAGCCTTAAAGACACTGGACACCTTTGGTTACTTTTAAAGACCAGTCTTCTCACATGGTGTATCTCATACATATGCACAAAATAACAAACCTGTGAAAATTTGAACTCAACTGGTCGTTGAAGTTGCGAGATAATAATGGAGGAAAAAACACCCTTGGCACACAAAGTTGTGTGCTTTCAAATGCTTGATTTCGAGACGTAAAAGAAATCTAATTCTGAGGTCAAATTTGTGGAAAATTACTTCTTTCTCCAAATCTACGTTACTTCAGAGGGAGCTGTTTCTCACAATGTTATATACTGTCAACAGCTCTCCATTGCTTGTTATCAAGTAAGTTTTTATTCTAACAGTGATTTTGAGTAATAGTGTCCATTGCCTTTAAGGAGGCAGAATTGAGTTTTATTTTTACATCATTGATGAGCATCCATACCAGATGATTAATGCTGCATGATTTATAAGAATTGTTGTCTGTTATACAATATTGCAGAATGTTCAATCAACTCCTGTTTAAATAGTGGAACATTGATTGATGCAATGTGTCAGTGTGACTGCGATGGAAACTGGTCAGGAACAACTTGTACAGGTAAGGCTTGATGTTTTCAGTTCGCTTGAGCAGAACATTTTGCAAAAAGAAATTTGAAAACTCTTGAAAACATTTGAAAGCTATGACACAGAATGCGATATTTCCAAGATGACCATTGTAGTATCTTGCCTGTCAATGCAAAGTGCTTAAAATTTAAGATTTGTGTAAGGACAAAATGACCCAAAAATAAAAAGATTCTTTAAATGTTGCCTGTCTCATGTCACTTGTAACAAGAGCATGAGAAAGACACAAATTGCTCTAACTAAAAATCATGCTGAGGAGATTTCTTTTCCTTCATAGCTCTGGAATGATCTGCCACAACATCTTAGAAACTACATCTCCATTTCTTAGTTCAGAAAGAACTTATAAAACACAACCATCAAGTTTCTTTTTTCACGTATGCGTTTGGTATTTTTAGGAAAATGCTTTTAGCAAATTCCTCGTTATTATTCGCTGGTTTTCCTGTAGGTAGTTCTTTGTGTGTTCTACAGGAAATAATAATAAGAACAAAAAATGTAAGCCCTCAGTTCATTTTTTTTTTAAGGAGATCTTCATATAATATTTAGTTTACATTGATTGTATTTCAGATGGAATTATTTCTCTGAAGGATTGTTGTATTACTAGAATGAACTTTATTTATTTGTTACCTTTCCGGAAAAAAAAATCAAAGACAAAGTTGTGTGTCTTTAAAAAACAAGGTTTTGTTTTCAATATATTCACTTGTTGCATTTTTGGAACTTTGAGTATTTTAAGAATACCATCGTCTGTGGATCTTGGTTCAAATGCCACCTTGGATCAGAGCCTTGAGGTAGATTGGTCGCTCACAGGTTCGTTAATCAGTGAATGGATGTAACTTACTCAAGAACACACTGTGGAGGCAGTCCAACTTATTCTTGATGCTTCTAACATTTTGGTGATAAATGTCTAGATGATTGTTTCTTGATGAGGGTTGTTGGTTGCAGGATGTGATGCTTGAGCAGAAGGGAATAAAACAGGATTAGTTTCAATATCTCCAGATAAGATTATGTTGAATGTTACATAAATGAGTTGTTATGGTCATAAATACATTCGGCACTAATTGTCTTTTCTTCCTTCATAATTTTATTCAGATTGTGCCATAACTTGTGGTCTCGGCGAGGATCTTAATAACGTGACCTGCGAGTGCTCTGGTAAAAAAAAAAAAAATATTTACCAATTTAAATTCAATGCAGTTTTCCCTGTGACTTTAATTTTTCGAGACAAATGAAACTCTTGTAATGAAAATACTTTTAAAACCATTTGGGTCTTGTAATGTCATTGAGAAGGGGTTTGTTTTTTTTGTTTAGTTTTTGTTTGTTTGTTTGTTTGTTTGTTTGTTTGTTTGTTTGTTTGTTGTTTGTTTAGATGATCTTTCCATCAAGGTAACTCAGCAAACTCCCACAAGGGGATATAAACACCAAGCTGGCAACAGCTTATCTCTCGTATACAAACATTGGTTAAATGTCTATGATTATGAATTGTACAAATCAAGAAATTGTGGTTAAGTAACGGCAATATTTATTCTAGTCATTTTGAAATCAGCAGTTAGCTAGGAAAACTCAAACCCACAACCTTGTGATTGCAAGTCCTTTAGTCAAACCACTTGACCACGT
Organism: Asterias amurensis; assembly: GCF_032118995.1. Lineage (NCBI taxonomy): Eukaryota > Metazoa > Echinodermata > Asteroidea > Forcipulatida > Asteriidae > Asterias > Asterias amurensis. The sequence continues at coordinate 11,861,459 of NC_092657.1, read as the reverse complement.
TAACTTATTAGATTTGTTTTATATATAATCTAATCCTGTACATGTTCCTTATCTTTATATGCAGTTTGTCCATTCACCTGTCAAAATAATGGAATGAACCATTTTGCATTTAACATTTTACATGTTCTGGAATGTGATACGAAAAAGGCCTAACTATTGCTGCCAGTGAATTAGGCCAAGTAAAAAAAAATACCAGTTGATCGTCTAAGTTTTTCCAAGAAGAGGATTATTGTTATTTCTTTCAAAGATGGTCGCCAAGCTTTTTAATTCAAACTGGCCACAAACTCTTCAGTTTAAAGTCACCACTTACTGCTACCATATTAATTTTTTGCTGCTGTATTTTGTCAAGCGATGCTACTAAGTGATATGCCTGATTCATTTATTTTTATAAATTTATTGTTTATTGATGTTACAACCCCTGATTTGACAACCCCTGGTGTTACAACTCCTGATGTGACAACTCCTGGTCTGACAACCCCTGATTTGACAACCCCTGATTTGACAACTCCTGATGTAACAACCCCTCGTGTAACAACATCTGGTTCAACAACCCCTGATGTTACAACCCAAGTTTTGACAACCCCTGATGTGACAACCCCTGATTTGACAACTCCTGATGTAACAAGCCCTTGTGGAACAACACCTGGTTCAACAACCCCTGATGTGACAACCCCTGATGTGACAACTCCTGGTGTGACAACCCCTGATTTGACAACCCCTGGTGTTACAACTCCTGATGTGCCTACCACTGATGTGCCAACCACTGATGTGGCAACCACTGATGTGCCAACCACTGATGTGCCAACCACTGATGTGCCAACCACTGATGTGCCAACCACTGATGTGCCAACCACTGATGTGCCAACCACTGATGTGCCAACCACTGATGTGCCAACCACTGATGTGCCAACCACTGATGTGCCAACCACTGATGTGCCAACCACTGATGTGCCAACCACTGATGTGCCAACCACTGATGTGCCTACCACTGATGTGCCAACCACTGATGTGACAACCACTGATGTGCCAACCCCTGATGTGACAACCACTGATGTGCCAACCACTGATGTGCCAACCACTGATGTGCCTACCACTGATGTGCCAACCACTGATGTGCCAACCCCTGATGTGCCAACCACTGATGTGACAACCACTGATGTGCCAACCACTGATATGACAACCACTGATATGACAACCACTGATGTAATTCAAACAATGCCTACAGGTGAGAGTGGGTTTTAAAGTACACATGTTTACAATTTATTGCAACAGGTCATGAATCTAGGCAAGGCTCACATTGAATGAAGTATTTTATCCTTTATCAGAAAAGTTTATCTCATCTGGTACATGTATATTACTTTACTCTTTTCTTGTGTTTTTGGTTTGTTAGAGAGGGTGCTAATTTGTTTTTGTTAGTGCATTTAAAAGCTTGCAATCAGAGATGCAGCAACCACAGTGGCTTCAAACACTGAAGCAGCAACCACACAAACAATAATCACATGTTTGTTGTTTGAAAAGGCAAACTCTGCGTTGTATTTTTTGTTCTACTTCTTTTCTTCTTGTAAATCTTGATTATGTTTGATTGGCAGCATGGTATTTAATCATATTTAGCGGTCCATATCACATTCAAATTGGCACCACTTACATAGTTTTTACTTAGAGGAGCACGTTGCCTTGGATTGGTCGAGTTGGTCTTTGAAAAAGCGTTTGTAACCATTTGTTATAAAATGCATATATGATTAGAAAGATATTTTAAAGCCATTGGACCCTTTCGGTAAACAGTGTTGTCCAAGGCCCACACTTTGTGAACCACAACTTCTATATCAAATAACAAACCTGTGAAAATTTAGGCTCAATCGGTCATCGGAGTCGGGAGAAAACAACGGAAAAACCCACCCTTGTTTCCGCGCGTTTCGCCGTGTCATGACATGTGTTTAAAATAAATCCGTAATTCTCGTTAACGAGAATTTATATTGTTTTGCTGTTTTCTCAAAAAGTAAAGCATTTAATGGAATAATATTTCAAGAGAAGTCTTTCACCATTGCCTTCTGTAAACCCTGTAAGTTATTTGTAAATCTGTGAACTATTTTTTTTCCTGAACCGAAAGGGTCCAATGGCTTTAAGGATAGAATATAATGATCCACACAAGTATCACTCGAAATTGTGTGGGTTTCCTTGTACCTCGTCGACAAACACAGTCGGCCATTAATGAGAGTCAAAATTTTGACTCCAATAAATGGCCGACCGTGTTAGTTCGCAAGTAAAAGGAAAACCACACAATTTCGAGGCAAAACTGAATATTTATATTGCAAATAGTTTCAGACCTCTTAATCTATCTCAAACATTTTGTGCACAGATCATCCAATTTCCTGACTTTCAGAGCTCTATTCAACCCTCAGTGCTAGTAATGTCATCCTTCAAGGGGTCTTACTATGTAACCCATGCCCTAAGTAACTCTTAAGTCTGTCGGAAAGTCCCGAAAACACCATGAAAAGATATATGGCTTTTCATCTTGATGTACTTTTTGTTTCAACACCATTGACGTTCAAGATTCCGGTGAGCTGTGACAGTAAGAACCTTAAAAAAAAAAAACAGGGATTTAGGTATTTGATAAAGTAAATTAAATTACGTCTTTTCCTTTTCCCCAAACAATTACAATAGAGGCAGCATCCACCAAAGTAGCAACCACAGTGACGACTGAAGCAACAACCACTGATGTGCCAACCACTTATGTGACAACCACTGATGTAACTCAAACAACGCTTACAGGTGAGAGTGGGTTTTTAAAGTACAAATTGTACAGGTTGAATCTGGGTGAAGCACACATTGAATGAAGTTTTTCTACCTTTGTCAGAAAAAAACTTATCTCATCTGGTACATTTATATTATTTTACTCTTTTCTTATGTTTTTGGTTTGTTAGAGAGGGTGTTCATGTGTAAAAAAAAATTGAAACAAAACAAAGGTTTATTCGAATATTCATTGTCACATTACATGAAAGCTTAAAAAATTTAGTAGTGCATTTAAAAGCACCCAGAACACTTATCCTGAAAGAGTAGGGTTGAACCCTGGTATTTGTACTTCACACGGGGGGCACTCTAGTTCATTCTTTGGCTTACGATCTGAGTCATGAAGTACAGTTATGAGGCATCCTTGGTTTAATAATTATTCGACAAAGTTATTTCAATTTTTATTTTAATCTTGTCATTCAAATATCAATCCTTCTCCATGGTATCAAAATGGCTTGCATAAACTATTATAAAGGGTCTTTTAATTGTTTAGAGGTGATTTGCTGCAGTTTGCTGCCATTGCCAGAAACGTTTGGGTAAGAAACTTGTCTTTTGTGATAAGAGTCCATCTTAAATATTTGCCACTTAAAGGTCAAAGAAACTATGATAAAGTGTATTATTCATGGACACCGGTGCAGCTGCCAAGACTCGAACCCACTCAGGCAATATGATTACTTAAGTCTGGTGCATGAGACAGCTTGACCATGGTTAATTATAAGATGCGTTATCAATGCAACCCAAGCCCAAAATAACTATTTAGACAGTGGGAAAGTTCCCTGCTGACAAAAAGGAAAATACAAGAAATTGCAAAGATATCTGGCTTGTAATCTTGATGTATATTTCACCGCAGTTGTGCCAACCACTGCCGTGACAACCACTGAAGTGCCAACCCATATTGCGACAACCACTGAAGTGCCAACCACTGATGTAACAACCCCTGATGCGACAACTCCTGATGTGACAACCCCTGATGTGACAACTCCTGGTGTGACAACCCCTGATTTGACGACCCCTGGTGTTACAACCCAAGTTTTGACAACCCCTGGTCTGACAACCCCTGATGTTACAACCGCTGATGTAACTCAAACAATGCCTCCAGGTGAGAGTGGGCTTTAAAGTACAAATTTTACAAATAATTACAACGGGTCATGAATCTAGTTGAAGCTCACATTTAATTAAGTATTTCCTCCTTTTTAAAGAAAAAATGTATCCTCGTTGTGTTTTGGTTTGTTTAAGAGGGTGTTTATGTGTCAAAAATTAAACACACAAAAGGATTTATTTAATGTTCATTGTCACATTTCAGAGAAGCTCAAAATAAAAAGCTTAGCATTTAAAAGCACCCAAAACACTTATCTGGGTTTACCCTGGTAATTACACTCGAGTTCTTCTACTGGCATCCTTGGTTGCATAATAATTTGAAAAAGGTTATTCAAATATTTTTCTTTTCTTGTCATTCAAATATCAATCCTTCTCCATGGTATCAAAATGGCTTGCAAAAACTATTACAAAGGGTCTTTGTTTAGAGGTGATTTAGTGCTGCCACTGCCCGAAACATTTGGGTAAGCACCTTCTCTTTAATGATAGGAGTCCATGTTAAGATTTGCGACTTAAAGGTCAAAGTGTCTTATTCATGGACACCAGCTGCAAAGATTTTAACCCTCTCTGGCAATACCATTACTTGAGTCTGGTGCATGAGACAGCTTGACCTTGGCTGATTATAAGATGTGGTATCAAGTTCATTCTAGTTGAAGTGATAACATTACCTTGTCTTATAAGTCAACCAAGTATATGTACTGTTTATGCTTGAACTGCTGAAACTTGACAAATTTTACAAATTTGTCAACCACTCGAGCAGCAACAACCACTGTAAAATGCCCAAAGATCAAAGCTTAGTCCCTTACAACAATAAACAAAAATACGAGAAACCATGAAGATATGTGGCTTGTCATTTTGGTTGGACTGTTTCTTCACCCTTATGACATTTGTAAGAAGAATTATTGAATGACAAAATACATATTTACTTCCAACTCTCTGTGCAAACCCCTAAAAACCCTCATAGTGTGCTTGCCAGTGTTGCTATAGACCAACTCGTCTGATTTTTTATTTTTTGTGAAGACCACTGAATATTTTGTATGCTGACAAATAATTTCAGATCCATTTATCAATCCCCAACATATTTTGCACATATCATCCAATTTTAGATTGTATGGCATAAGATTTTGCTGACCTTATGACAATCTTCCAGAACTCTATTTAACCCTCATGGCTAGTACTGTAATCCTTCATGGGGCTATTTACAATGCAATCCAAGCCCAAAATAACTGTTAAGGATGTGAGAAAGTTCCCTGACAAATACAATAACTTGCAAAGGTATGTAGCTTGTCATCTTGATGTATATTTACCCACAGTTTGCTAATATACTTTTTTGCCAAAAGTTGAGTAGTTGCTGACCTACTTGTTTTTGTTTGTTTTTGGCAGACAATGAAGGTCCAATTGTCGTATGTCCATTGGATAAAACTACCTATGTGGATGCTTCAGTGGATTGTGACCCTGTTGATTGGTCATGTTCACCAAATGCCATTGATGTTGTTGATGCTACAGTTAATGCCGACAGTGTTGTTTGTAAAGACGATCTTGGCAATGTCGTGAATTCTGGTGGAATCTTTCTAATCGGTGAAACAACAGTGACTTGTAGAGCTTACGATACTTACCTTCATGAAGGGTTCTGTGTATTTGTCATCTCTGTAATTCGTAAGTTGTTTTTGTGAGCTGATTGATCATACTGTACTTGTGTTTAATTTATTTGTACAAAAGCTGGATTTATTTTGCAATACTTGGAGGTTTTAAACACCATTGTTTTTGATTTAAAACTGCGTTTTTCAATTTATTCTTGCTGACACAATGGAAAATAAAAGAAATTGCAAAGATATGTGGCTTGTAATCTTGATGTATATTTCACCACAGGTGTGACAACCACAGATGTGACAACCACAGATGTGAGAACCAGTGACATCGTAACTCAAACAACGATTGAATTATGTGAGTGGGTTTACAGCTATTGCAATAGGTCAGCTATATACTAATGCAAGTAATGTGTATGTTTGTGTAAGAAAAACTCCCAGGTGCCTGTGTAGATCGGGCTGGCAGTGTTTAGGTCCGGTGATGGGGTTAAATTTTGTTCGTATTTCAAAATTTGATTTGTTTCAAATACTTTTTTTTGGAAAGAGGATGAACGAACGCAAGGTATGAAAGTGCGGCTGATGATTTATGAAGGTATTAAAGCGTGGCTGATGATTTACGAAAACGTGCCAACGAAAACAACGTTGATGCCATGCGACACGAATCATGTGTGGCACCAAAACTTGGTTACATGTGTATGCTACTCAGCAACCTCGGCTCGCGCTCATCATACACAAGCTAGGAATTATTCGTATAGAATTCTGCAAATGTAGCGTGGTGAAAGGGTGGGGGGGGGGGGAGCGCAATTTTAGTTACAATGCAAATAACTGTGGCAAGCAACCTTGTGAAATCGTTGTTTTTGTCCCGTAGACTATTGCCGAAGAAAGAGAATCATTCTAAAGACATCAGAGAAATAGCAGCAGCACTAGAGCAGACATTCCTAAACAGTGCCAAAAGTAGATTGACATTAAAAACAGCATTGTTAGGTTAAATTACAAATACCAGTAAGTATTTGCACCACGGTCCAACTTTATAAAATAATGCAGTGTACCTGTAATTGAATACAGACGGAAAATAAGTGATCTCAGTTGAATCAAATGATTTCTCTTTAACGATAGAGATAATTATCTATTGAGCTGAATGTTACACATTTAATTCCTTATACTTTCCAACATTTCGCACATGTACTCATCAAGTTTATAGACAATTTTACTATGATTATCAACTAAATCCTTCAATTAAAGGAAGGGAAAAAAACGGAAGATTCTCATGCCTGGCCATAAAACCAATCCTCAAATTACTAATCGATACAATTTGCTGTTGATGAGAACACTTTTTGTAAGGGCAGAAATTAGGGGGGAAAGATCGTCCCAAATGCAAATTCACGAATTTCACTTCGCTTGTGGGCCAAGCTGCTACTTTAGCCCATCACACGCCCAATCCTAACCCTAACGCGCCAATGTACCCTTTTCTTCCTTTTCATATTCATCATTGTGATGAGGTACACTTATGAGGCATCCTTGGCTCCATAATAATTTGGCAAAAGTTATTCCAAACTTTATTACCTTCTTTTTCATGTTACGAGTCCATCTAAAGATTTGGCACTTAAAGGTCAAAGAAATTATGATAAAGTGTCTTATTCATGGAGACCGGCCGTGCAGCTACCAAGACTCGAACCCACTCTGGCAATACTATTACTTGAGTCTGGTGCATGGGACAGCTTGACCATGGCTAATTATAAAATGTGTTATCAATGCAACACAAGCCCAAAATAACTATTTAGACTATATGAGAAAGTTCCCTGCTGACAAAATGGAAAATACAAGAAATTGCAAAGATATGTGGCTTGTAATCTTGATGTATATTTCACGACAGGTGTGACAACCCCAAAAATGACAACCCCTGATATGACAACCACTGATATGACAACCACTGGTGTAACTCAAACAACGCCTACAGGTGAGAGTGGGTTTTAAAGTACACATGTTTACAATTTATTGCAACAGGTCATGAATCTCGGCAAGGCTCACATTGAATGAAGTAGTTCCTCCTTTATCAGAAAAATTAATCTCATCTGGTACATGTATATTACTTTACTATTTTCTTGTGTTTTTGGTTTGTTAGAGAGGGTGCTAATTTGTAAATAAAAAAAAGTACCGTTCTTTCGAAGATTCATTGTCACATTACAGGAAAGCTCCCTAATTTTTGTTTTAGTGCATTTAAAAGCTTGCAATCAGAGATGCAGCAACCACTTGTAGTCATCAAGTTTTTAGACAATTTTACTATGATTATCAACCAAATCCTTCAACTAAAGGAAGGGAAAAAAACCGGAAGATTCTCATGCCTGGCCATTTCTATAAAACCAATCCTCAAATTACTAATCGATACAATTTGCTGTTGATGAGAACACTTTATTTAAGGGCAAAAATTAAGGGGAAAGATCGTCCCAAATGCAATTTCACGAATTTCACTTCGCTTGTGGGCCAAGCTGCTACTTTAGCCCATCACACGACCAATCCTAACCCCAACGCGCCAATGTACCTTTTTCTTCCTTTTCATATTCATCATTGTGATGAGGTACACTTATGAGGCATCCTTGGCTCCATAATAATTTGACAAAAATTATTCCAAACTTTATTACCTTCTTTTTCATGTTAACGAGTCCATCTAAAGATTTGGCACTTAAATGTCAAGGAAATTATGTTAAAGTGTCTTATTCATGGAGACCGGCCGTGCAGCTGCCAAGACTCGAACCCACTCTGGCAATACCATTACTTGAGTGTGGTGCATGAGACAGCTTGACCATGGCTAATTATAAAATGTGTTATCAATGCAACACAAGCCCAAAATAACTATTTAGACTGTGGGAAAATTCCCTGCTGACAAAATGGAAAATACAAGATATTGCAAAGACATGTGGCTTGTAATCTTTATGTATTATTTCACGACAGGTGTGACAACCACTGATATGACCACCACTGATATGACAACCACTGATATGACAACCACTGATATGACCACCACTGATGTGACAACCACTGATGTGCCTACCACTGATATGACAACCACTGATATGACAACCACTGATATGACAACCACTGATATGACAACCACTGATATGACAACCACTGATGTGCCAACCACTGATATGAAAACCACTGATGTGCCAACGACTGTCATGACAACCACTGATGTGCCAACCACAGATGTGCCAACCACTGTCATGACAACCACTGATGTGCCAACCACTTATGTGCCAACCACTGTCGTGACAACCACTGATGTGCCAACCACTGTCGTGACATCCACTGATGTGCCAACCACTGATGTGCCAACCTCTGTCATGGCAACCACTGACGTGCCAACCACTGTCGTGACAACCACTGATGTGCCAACCACAGATGTGCCAACCACTGTCCTGACAACCACTGAAGTGCCAACCACTGATGTGCCAACCACTGTCGTGACAACCACTGGTGTGCCAACCACAGATGTGCCAACCACTGTCCTGACAACCACTGATGTGCCAACCACAGTAGGGCCAACCACTGTCCTGACAACCACTGAAGTGCCAACCACTGTTGTTACAACCACTGATGTGCCAAACACAGATGTGCCAACCACTGTCCTGACAACCACTGAAGTGCCAACCACTGTCATGAAAACCACTGATGTGCCAACCACTGTCATGGCAACCACTGATGAGCCAACCACTGATGTGCCAACCACTGTCGTGACAACCACTGATGTGCCAACCACAGATGTGCCAACCACTGTCATTACAACCACTGAAGTGCCAACCACTGATGTGCCAACCACTGTCATGACAACCACTGATGTGCCAATGACTGATGTGCCAACCACTGTCGTGACAACCACTGATGTGCCAACCACTGTCGTGATAACCACTGATGTGCCAACCACTGATGTGCCAACTACTGGTGTGCCAACCACTGATGTGCCAACCACAGATGTGCCAACCACTGTCGTGACAACCTCTGAAGTGCCAACCACTGATGTGCCAACCACTGTCGTGACAACCACTGATGTGCAAACCACTGTCGTGACAACCACTGATGTGCCAACCACTGTCATGACAACTACTGAAGTGCCTACCACTGATGTGCCAACCACTGACGTGCCAACCACTGATGTGCCAACCACTGTCGTGACAACCACTGATGTGCCATCCACAGATGTGCCAACCACTGTCATGACAACTACTGAAGTGCCTACCACTGATGTGCCAACCACTGTCATGACAACCAATGATGTGCCAACCACAGATGTGCCAACCACTGTCGTGACAACCTCTGAAGTGCCAACCACGGATGTGCCAACCACTGTCGTGACAACCAGTGATGTGCCAACCACTGTCGTGACAACCACTGATGTGCCATCCAAAGATGTGCCAACCACTGTCATGACAACCACTGATGTGCCAACCACTTATGTGCCAACCACTGTCGTGACAACCACTGATGTGCCAACCACTGTCGTGACAACCACTGATGTGCCAACCACTGATGTGCCAACCTCTGTCATGACAACCACTGAAGTGCCAACCACTGTCGTGACAACCACTGATGTGCCAACCACAGATGTACCATCCACTGAAGTACCAACCACAGATGTGCCAACCACTGATGTGCCAACCACTGTCGTGACAACCACTGATGTGCCAACCACTGTCGTGACAACCACTGATGTGCCAACCACTGTCATGACAACCACTGATGTTTCAACCACAGACGTGCCAACCACTGTCATGACAACTACTGAAGTGCCAACCACTGATGTGCCAACCACTGAAGTGCCTACCACTGATGTGCCAACCACTGACGTGCCAACCACTGATGTGCCAACCACTGTCGTGACAACCACTGATGTGCCAACCACAGATGTGCCAACCACTGTCATGACAACTACTGAAGTGCCTACCACTGATGTGCCAACCACTGTCATGACAACCAATGATGTGCCAACCACAGATGTGCCAACCACTGTCGTGACAACATCTGAAGTGCCAACCACGGATGTGCCAACCACTGTCGTGACAACCACTGATGTGCCAACCACTGTTGTGACAACCACTGATGTGCCAACCAAAGATGTGCCAACCACTGTCATGACAACCACTGATGTGCCAACCACTTATGTGCCAACCACTGTCGTGACAACCACTGATGTGCCAACCACTGTCGTGACAACCACTGATGTGCCAACCACTGATGTGCCAACCTCTGCCATGACAACCACTGAAGTGCCAACCACTGTCGTGACAACCACTGATGTGCCAACCACAGATGTACCAACCACTGAAGTACCAACCACTGATGTGCCAACCACTGTCATGACAACCTCTGATGTTTCAACCACAGAGGTGCCAACCACTGTCATGACAACTACTGAAGTGCCAACCACTGATGTGCCAACCACTGACGTGCCAACCACAGATTTACCAACCACTGATGTGCCAACCACTGGTGTGCCAACCACTGATGTGCCAACCACAGATGTGCCAACCACTGTCGTGACAACCACTGAAGTGCCAACCACGGATGTGCCAACCACTGTCGTGACAACCACTGATGTGCCAACCACTGTCGTGACAACCACTGATGTGCCAACCACAGATGTGCCAACCACTGTCATGACAACTACTGAAGTGCCTACCACTGATGTGCCAACCACTGACGTGCCAACCACTGATGTGCCAACCACTGTCGTGACAACCACTGATGTGCCAACCACAGATGTGCCAACCACTGTCATGACAACTACTGAAGTGCTTACCACTGATGTGCCAACCACTGTCATGACAACCAATGATGTGCCAACCACAGATGTGCCAACCACTGTCGTGACAACCTCTGAAGTGCCAACCATGGATGTGCCAACCACTGTCGTGACAACCACTGATGTGCCAACCACTGTCGTGACAACCACTGATGTGCCAACCAAAGATGTGCCAACCACTGTCATGACAACCACTGATGTGCCAACCACTTATGTGCCAACCACTGACGTGCCAACCACAGATGTGCCAACCACTGGTGTGCCAACCACTGATGTGCCAACCACTGATGTGCCAACCACTGTCGTGACAACCACTGATGTGCCAACCTCCGATGTGCCAACCACTGTCCTGACAACCACTGAAATGCCAACCACTGTCGTGACAACCACTGATGTGCCAACCACTGTCGTGCCAACCACTTATGTGCCAACCACTGTCGTGACAACCACTGATGTGCCAACCACTGTCGTGACAACCACTGATGTGCCAACCACAGATGTGCCAACCACTGTCATGACAACTACTGAAGTGCCTACCACTGATGTGCCAACCACTGACGTGCCAACCACTGATGTGCCAACCACTGTCGTGACAACCACTGATGTGCCAACCACAGATGTGCCAACCACTGTCATGACAACTACTGAAGTGCCTACCACTGATGTGCCAACCACTGTCATGACAACCAATAATGTGCCAACCACAGATGTGCCAACCACTGTCGTGACAACCTCTGAAGTGCCAACCATGGATGTGCCAACCACTGTCGTGACAACCACTGATGTGCCAACCACTGATGTGCC